>NW_028252672.1:0-79870 GCF_964263255.1 Lissotriton vulgaris | reverse complement strand
GCATGGGATTGTGCTGATTTGTATGTGTTTTTTAATTTTTTTGGCTGCTGTTGGGGCCTTTAGCCCAGGGGTACCCAGTGGTGCATGGACTGAGTCTTTCTGTGGGGTCTCTTTAATGTAAACATCATGGAGGGCATGGATGGCATTGGATTGTGGGGATTTTTGTGTGTTTTCCAATTTTTTGTGGTGTTGATGGGGCCTGTCCATGAGGGTGGGGCCATTTCGAGTGCTGGTACAGGCAGGGCCTGGCCATGTGTTGGGGGGCAAGGGGCCATTTTGAAGGCAGGCAGTGTTCTCAGGCCTGCACCCATTTTGCCTAGCTTTCATCCATTATGCCCAGGGGTAGTGAGTGGTGCATGGGCCTAGTCTTTCTGTGGGGTGTCTTGAATTTAAACATCATTGAGGGCATGTATGGCATGGTATTGTGCTGATTTTTGTGTGTTTTTCGATTTTTTTGGCTGCTGTTGGGGCCTTATGCCCAGGGGTACCCAGTGCTGCATGGACTGAGTCTTTCTGTGGGGTCTCTTTAATGTAAACATCATGGAGGGCATGGATGGCATTGGATTGTGGTGATTTCTGTGTTGTTTTCGATATTTTGGGGTGTTGATGGGGCCTGTCCATGTGGGTGGGGGCCATTTTGAGTGCTGGCACAGGCAGGGCCTGGCCTTGTGCAGGGGGGCAAGGGGCCATTTTGAAGGCAGGCAGTGTTCTCAGGCCTGCACCCATTTTGCCTAGCTTTCATCCATTATACCCAGGGGTAATGAGTGGTGTATTGGGCCTAGTCTTTCTGTGGGGTGTCTTGAATTTAAACATCATTGAGGGCATGGATGGCATGGGATTGTGCTGATTTCTGTGTGTTTTTCAATTTTTTTGGCTGCTGTTGGGGCCTTTTGCATAGGGGTACCCAGTGGTGCATGGACTGAGTCTTTCTGTGGGGTCTCTTTAATGTAAACATCATGGAGGGCATGGATGGCATTGGATTGTGGTGATTTTTGTGTGTTTTTCGATTTTGTGGGGTGTTGATTGGGCCTGTCCATGTGGGTGGGGGCCATTTTGAGTGCTGGTACAGGCAGGGCCTGGACATGTTGCTGGGGGGCAAGGGGCCATTTTGAAGGCAGGCAGTGTTCTTAGGCCTGCACCCATTTTGCCTAGCTTTCATCCATTATGCCTAGGGGTAGTGAGTGGTGCATGGGCCTAGTCTTTCTGTGGGGTGTCTTGAATTTAAGCATCATAGAGGGCATGGATGGCATGGGATTGTGCTGATTTTTGTGTTTTTTTTTTTTTAATTGTTTGGCTGCTGTTGGGGCCTTTTGCCCAGGGTTACCCAGTGGTGCATGGACTGAGTCTTTCAGTGGGGTCTCTTTAATGTAAACATCATGGAGGGCATGGATGGCATTGGATTGTGGTGATTTGTGTGTGTTTTTCGATTTTTTGGGGTGTTGATGGGGCCTGTCCATGTGGGCGGGGGCCATTTTGAGTGCTGGTACAGGCAGGGCCTGGCCATGTGCTGGGGGGCAAGGGGCCATTTTGAAGGCAGGCAGTGTTCTCAGGCCTGCACCCATTTTTCCTAGCTTTCATCCATTATGCCCAGGGGTAGTGAGTGGTGCATGGGCCTAGTCTTACTGTAGGGTGTCTTGAATTTAAACATCATTGAGGGCATGGATGGCATGGGATTGTGCTGATTTTTCTCTGTTTTTCGATTTTTTTTTGGCTGCTGTTGGGGCCTTATGCCCAGGGGTACCCAGTGGTGCATGGTCTGAGTCTTTCTGTGGGGTCTCTTTAATGTAAACATCATAGAGGGCATGGATGGCATTGGATTGCGGTGATTTGTGTGTGTTTTTTTATTTTTGGGGGTGTTGATGGGGCCTGTCCATGTGGGTGGGGCCATTTTGAGTGCTGGTACAGGCAGGGCCTGGCCATGTGCCTGGGGGCAAGGGGCCATTTTGAAGGCAGGCAGTGTTCTCAGGCCTGCACAATTTTGCCTAGCTTTCATCCATTATGCCCAGGGGTAATGAGTGGTGCATGGGCCTAATCTTTCTGTGGGGTGTCTTGAATTTAAACATAATTGAGGGCATGGATGGCATGGGATTGTGCTGATTTCTGTGTGTTTTTCGATTGTTTTGGCTGCTGTTGGGGCCTTTTGCCCAGGGGTACCCAGTGGTGCATGGACTGAGTCTTTCTGTGGGGTATCTTTAATGTAAACATCATGGAGGGCATGGATGGAATTGGATTGTGGTGATTTTTGTGTTTTTTTGATTTTTTGTGGTGTTGATGGGGCCTGTCCATGTGGGTGGGGGCCATTTTGAGTGCTGGTACAGGCAGGGCCTCGCCATGTGCTGGGCGGCAAGGGACCATTTTGAAGGCAGGCAGTGTTCTCAGGCCTGCACCCATTTTGCCTAGCTTTCATCCATTATGCCCAGGGGTAGTGAGTGGTGCATGGGCCGAGTCTTTCTGTGGGGTGTTTAGAATCTAAACATCATCGAGGGCATGGATGGCATGGGATTGTGCTGATTTTTATGTGTTTTTCGATTTTTTTAGCTGCTGTTGGGGCCTTTTGCCCAGGGGTACCCAGTGGTGCATGGACTGAGTCTTTCAGTGTGGTCTCTTTAATGTAAACATCATGGAGGGCATGAATGGCATTGGATTGTGGTGATTTTTGGTGGTTTTTGATTTTTTGGGGTGTTGATGGGGCCTGTCCAAGTGGGTGGGGGCCATTTTGAGTGCTGGTACAGGCAGGGCCTGGCCATGTGCTGGGGGGCAAGGGGCCATTTTGAAGGCAGGCAGTGTTCTCAGGCCTGCACCCATTTTGCCTAGCTTTTATCCATTATGCCCAGGGGTAGTGAGTGGTGCATGGGCCTAGTCTTACTGTAGGGTGTCTTGAATTTAAACATCATTGAGGGCATGGATGGCATGTGATTGTGCTGATTTTTCTGTGTTTTTCGATTTTTTTGGCTGCTGTTGGGGCCTTTTGCCCAGGGTTACCCAGTGGTGCATGGACTGAGTCTTTCTGTGGAGTCTCTTTAATGTAAACGTCATGGAGGGCATGGATGGCATTGGATTGTGGTGATTTTTGTGTGTTTTTCGATTTTGTGGGGTGTTGATTGGGCCTGTCCATGTGGGTGGGGGCCATTTTGAGTGCTGGTACAGGCAGGGCCTGGACATGTGCTGGGGGGCAAGGGGCCATTTTGAAGACAGGCAGTGTTCTTAGGCCTGCACCCATTTTGCCTAGCTTTCATCCATTATGCATAGGGGTAGTGAGTGGTGCATGGGCCTAGTCTTTCTGTGGGGTGTCTTGAATTTAAGCATCATAGAGGGCATGGATGGCATGGGATTGTGCTGATTTGTGTGTGTTTTTTGATTTTTTTTGGCTGCTGTTGGGGCCTTATGCCCAGGGGTACCCAGTGGTGCATGGACTGAGTCTTTCTGTGGGGTCTCTTTAATGTAAACATCATGGAGGGCATGGATGGCATTGGATTGTGGTGATTTGTGTGTGTTTTTTTATTTTTGGGGGTGTTGATGGGGCCTGCCCATGTGGGTGGGGGCCATTTTGAGTGCTGGTACAGGCAGGGCCTGGCCATGTGCCTGGGGGCAAGGGGCCATTTTGAAGGCAGGCAGTGTTCTCAGGCCTGTACCCATTTTGCCTAGCTTTTATCCATTATGCCCAGGGGTGATGAGTGGTGCATGGGCCTAGTCTTTCTGTGGGGTGTCTTGAATTTAAACATCATTGAGGGCATGGATGGAATGGGATTGTACTGATTGTTGTGTGTTTTTCGATTTTTGTGGCTGCTGTTGGGGCCTTTTGCCCAGCGGTACCCAGTGGTGCATGGACTGAGTCTTTCTGTGTGGTCTCTTTAATTTAAACATCATGGAGGGCATGGATGGCATTGGATTGTGGTGATTTTTGTGTGTTTTTCGATTTTTTGGGGTGTTGATGGAGCCTGTCCATGTGGGTGGGGGCCATTTTGAGTGCTGGTACAGGCAGGGCCTGGCCATGTGCCTGGGGGCAAGGGGCCATTTTGAAGGCAGGCAGTGTTCTCAGGCCTGCACCCATTTTGCCTAGCTTTCATCCATTATGCCCAGGGGTAGTGAGTGGTGCATGGGCCGAGTCTTTCTGTGGGGTGTTTAGAATTTAAACATCATTGAGGGCATGGATGGCATGGGATTCTGCTGATTTTTATGTGTTTTTCGATTTTTTTGGCTGCTGTTGGGGCCTTTTGCCCAGGGCTACCCAGTGGTGCATGGACTGAGTCTTTCAGTGGGGTCTCTTTAATGTAAACATCATGGAGGGCATGGATGGCATTGGATTGTGGTGATTTTTGTGTGTTTTTCGATTTTTTGGGGTGTTGATGGGGCCTGTCCAAGTGGGTGGGGGCCATTTTGAGTGCTGGTACAGGCAGGGCCTGGCCATGTGCTGGGGGGCAAGGGGCCATTTTGAAGGCAGGCAGTGTTCTCAGGCCTGCACCCATTTTGCCTAGCTTTTATCCATTATGCCCAGGGGTGATGAGTGGTGCATGGGCCTAGTATTTCTGTGGGGTGTCTTGAATTTAAACATCATTGAGGGCATGGATGGAATGGGATTGTGCTGATTTTTGTGTGTTTTTCGATTTTTGTGGCTGCTGTTGGGGCCTTTTGCCCAGCGGTACCCAGTGGTGCATGGACTGAGTCTTTCTGTGTGGTCTCTTTAATTTAAGCATCATGGAGGGCATGGATGGCATTGGATTGTGGTGATTTTTGTGTGTTTTTCGATTTTTGGGGTGTTGATGGGGCCTGTCCATGTGGGCGGGGGCCATTTTGAGTGCTGGTACAGGCAGGGCCTGGCCATGTGCTGGGGGGCAAGGGGCCATTTTGAAGGCAGGCAGTGTTCTCAGGCCTGCACCCATTTTTCCTAGCTTTCATCCATTATGCCCAGGGGTAGTAAGTGGTGCATGGACCTAGTCTTACTGTAGGGTGTCTTGAATTTAAACATCATTGAGGGCATGGATGGCATGGGATTGTGCTGATTTTTCTGTGTTTTTCGATTTTTTTGGCTGCTGTTGGGGCCTTATGCCCAGGGGTACCCAGTGGTGCATGGACTGAGTCTTTCTGTGGGGTCTCTTTAATGTAAACATCATGGAGGGCATGGATGGCATTGGATTGTGGTGATTTGTTTGTGTTTTTTTTATTTTTGGGGGTGTTGATGGGGCCTGTCCATGTGGGTGGGGGCCATTTTGAGTGCTGGTACAGGCAGGGCCTGGCCATGTGCCTGGGGGCAAGGGGCCATTTTGAAGGCAGGCAGTGTTCTTAGGCCTGCACAATTTTGCCTAGCTTTTATCCATTATGCCCAGGGGTAATTAGTGGTGCATGGGCCTAGTCTTTCTGTGGGGTGTCTTGAATTTAAACATAATTGAGGGCATGGATGGCATGGGATTGTGCTGATTTCTGTGTGTTTTTCGATTGTTTTGGCTGCTGTTGGGGCCTTTTGCCCAGGGGTACCCAGTGGTGCATGGACTGAGTCTTTCTGTGGGGTCTCTTTAATGTAAACATCATGGAGGGCATGGATGGCATTGGATTGTGGTGATTTTTGTGATTTTTTTTATTTTTTGTGCTGTTGATGGGGCCTGTCCATGGGGGTGGGGGCCATTTTGAGTGCTGGTACAGGCAGAGCCTCGCCATGTGCTGGGCGGCAAGGGGCCATTTTGAAGGCAGGCAGTGTTCTCAGGCCTGCACCCATTTTGCCTAGCTTTCATCCATTATGCCCAGGGGTAGTGAGTGGTGCATGGGCCGAGTCTTTCTGTGGGGTGTTTAGAATTTAAACATCATTGAGGGCAGGGATTGCATGGGATTGTGCTGATATTTATGTGTTTTTCGATTTTTTTGGCTGCTGTTGGGGCCTTTTGCCCAGGGGTACACAGTGGTGCATGGACTGAGTCTTTCAGTGGGGTCTCTTTAATGTAAACATCATGGAGGGCATGGATGGCATTGGATTATGGTGATTTTTGTGTGTTTTTCGATTTTTTGGGGTGTTGATGGGGCCTGTCCAAGTAGGTGGGGGCCATTTTGAGTGCTGGTACACGCAGGGCCTGGCCATGTGCTGGGGGGCAAGGGGCCATTTTGAAGGCAGGCAGTGTTCTCAGGCCTGCACCCATTTTGCCTAGCTTTTATCCATTATGCCCAGGGGTGATGAGTGGTGCATGGGCCTAGTCTTTCTGTGGGGTGTCTTGAATGTAAACATCATTGAGGGCATGGATGGAATGGGATTGTGCTGATTTTTGTGTGTTTTTCGATTTTTGTGGCTGCTGTTGGGGCCTTTTGCCCAGCGGAGCCCAGTGGTGCATGGACTGACTCTTTCTGTGTGGTCTCTTTAATTTAAACATCATGGAGGGCATGGATGGCATTGGATTGTGGTGATTTTTGTGTGTTTTTCGATTTTTTGGGGTGTTGAAGGGGCCTGTCCATGTGGGTGGGGGCCATTTTGAGTGCTGGTACAGGCAGGGCCTCGCCATGTGCTGGGCGGCAAGGGGCTATTTTGAAGGCAGGCAGTGTTCTCAGGCCTGCACCCATTTTGCCTAGCTTTCATCCATTATGCCCAGGGGTAGTGAGTGGTGCATGGGCCGAGTCTTTCTGTGGGGTGTTTAGAATTTAAACATCATTGAGGGCATTGATGGCATGGGATTGTGCTGATTTTTATGTGTTTTTCGATTTTTTTGGCTGCTGTTGGGGCCTTTTGCCCAGGGGTACCCAGTGGTGCATGGACTGAGTCTTTCAGTGGGGTCTCTTTAATGTAAACATCATGGAGGGCATGGATGGCATTGGATTGTGGTGATTTTTGTGTGTTTTTCGATTTTTTGGGGTGTTGATGGGGCCTGTCCAAGTGGGTGGGGGCCATTTTGAGTGCTGGTACAGGCAGGGCCTGGCCATGTGCTGGGGGGCAAGGGGCCATTTTGAAGGCAGGCAGTGTTCTCAGGCCTGCACCCATTTTGCCTAGCTTTTATCCATTATGCCCAGGGCTGATGAGTGGTGCATGGGCCTAGTCTTTCTGTGGGGTGTCTTGAATTTAAACATCATTGAGGGCATGGATGGAATGGGATTGTGCTGATTTTTGTGTGTTTTTCGATTTTTGTGGCTGCTGTTGGGGCCTTTTGCCCAGCGGTACCCAGTGGTGCATGGACTGAGTCTTTCTGTGTGGTCTCTTTAATTTAAACATCATGGAGGGCATGGATGGCATTGGATTGTGGTGATTTTTGTGTGTTTTTCGATTTTTTGGGGTGTTGATGGGGCCTGTCCATGTGGGCGGGGGCCATTTTGAGTGCTGGTACAGGCAGGGCCTGGCCATGTGCTGGGGGGCAAGGGGCCATTTTGAAGGAAGGCAGTGTTCTCAGGCCTGCACCCATTTTTCCTAGCTTTCATCCATTATGCCCAGGGGTAGTGAGTGGTGCATGGGCCTAGTCTTTCTGTAGGGTGTCTTGAATGTAAACATCATTGAGGGCATGGATGGCATGGGATTGTGCTGATTTTCTGTGTTTTTCAATTTTTTTGGCTGCTGTTGGGGCCTTATGCCCAGGGGTACCCAGTGGTGCATGGACTGAGTCTTTCTGTGGGGTCTCTTTAATGTAAACATCATGGAGGGCATGGATGGCATTGGATTTTGGTGATTTGTGTGTGTTTTTTTATTTTTGGGGTTGTTGATGGGGCCTGTCCATGTGGGTGGGGGCCATTTTGAGTGCTGGTACAGGCAGGGCCTGGCCATGTGCCTGGGGGCAAGGGGCCATTTTGAAGGCAGGCAGTGTTCTCAGGCCTGCACAATTTTGCCTAGCTTTTATCCATTATGCCCAGGGGTAATGAGTGGTGCATGGGTCTAGTCTTTCTGTGGGGCGTCTTGAATTTAAACATAATTGAGGGCATGGATGGCATGGGATTGTGCAGATTTCTGTGTGTTTTTCGATTGTTTTGGCTGCTGTTGGGGCCTTTTGCCCAGGGGTACCCAGTGGTGCATGGACTGAGTCTTTCTGTGGGGTCTCTTTAATGTAAACATCATGGAGGGCATGGATGGCATTGGATTGTGGTGATTTTTGTGATTTTTTTTTTGTGGTGTTGATGGGGCCTGTCCATGTGGGTTGGGGCCATTTTGAGTGCCGGTACAGGCAGAGCCTCGCCATGTGCTGGGCGGCAAGGGGCCATTTTGAAGCCAGGCAGTGTTTTCAGGCCTGCACCCATTTTGCCTAGCTTTCATCCATTATGCCCAGGGGTAGTGAGTGGTGCATGGGCCGAGTCTTTCTGTGGGGTGTTTAGAATTTAAACATCATTGAGGGCATGGATTGCATGGGATTGTGCTGATTTTTATGTGTTTTTCGATTTTTTTGGCTGCTGTTTGGGCCTTTTGCCCAGGGGTACCCAGTGGTGCATGGACTGAGTCTTTCAGTGGGGTCTCTTTAATGTAAACATCATGGAGGGCATGGATGGCATTGGATTATGGTGATTTTTGTGTGTTTTTCGATTTTTTGGGGTGTTGATGGGGCCTGTCCAAGTGGGTGGGGGCCATTTTGAGTGCTGGTACAGGCAGGGCCTGGCCATGTGCCTGGGGGCAAGGGGCCATTTTGAAGGCAGGCAGTGTTCTCAGGCCTGCACCCATTTTGCCTAGCTTTTATCCATTATGCCCAGGGGTGATGAGTGGTGCATGGGCCTAGTCTTTCTGTGGGGTGTCTTGAATGTAAACATCATTGAGGGCATGGATGGAATGGGATTGTGCTGATTTTTGTGTGTTTTTCGATTTTTGTAGCTGCTGTTGGGGCCTTTTGCCCAGCGGAGCCCAGTGGTGCATGGACTGACTCTTTCTGTGTGGTCTCTTTAATTTAAACATCATGGAGGGCATGGATGGCATTGGATTGTGGTGATTTTTGTGTGTTTTTCGATTTTTTGGGGTGTTGAAGGGGCCTGTCCATGTGGGTGGGGGCCATTTTGAGTGCTGGTACAGGCAGGGCCTCGCCATGTGCTGGGCAGCAAGGGGCTATTTTGAAGGCAGGCAGTGTTCTCAGGCCTGCACCCATTTTGCCTAGCTTTCATCCATTATGCCCAGGGGTAGTGAGTGGTGCATGGGCCGAGTCTTTCTGTGGGGTGTTTAGAATTTAAACATCATTGAGGGCATTGATGGCATGGGATTGTGCTGATTTTTATGTGTTTTTCGATTTTTTTGGCTGCTGTTGGGGCCTTTTGCCCAGGGGTACCCAGTGGTGCATGGACTGAGTCTTTCAGTGGGGTCTCTTTAATGTAAAAATCATGGAGGGCATGGATGGCATTGGATTGTGGTGATTTTTGTGTGTTTTTCGATTTTTTGGGGTGTTGATGGGGCCTGTCCAAGTGGGTGGGGGCCATTTTGAGTGCTGGTACAGGCAGGGCCTGGCCATGTGCTGGGGGGCAAGGGGCCATTTTGAAGGCAGGCAGTGTTCTCAGGCCTGCACCCATTTTGCCTAGCTTTTATCCATTATGCCCAGGGCTGATGAGTGGTGCATGGGCCTAGTCTTTCTGTGGGGTGTCTTGAATTTAAACATCATTGAGGGCATGGATGGAATGGGATTGTGCTGATTTTTGTGTGTTTTTCGATTTTTGTGGCTGCTGTTGGGGCCTTTTGCCCAGCGGTACCCAGTGGTGCATGGACTGAGTCTTTCTGTGTGGTCTCTTTAATTTAAACATCATGGAGGGCATGGATGGCATTGGATTGTGGTGATTTTTGTGTGTTTTTCGATTTTTTGGGGTGTTGATGGGGCCTGTCCATGTGGGCGGGGGCCATTTTGAGTGCTGGTACAGGCAGGGCCTGCCCATGTGCCTGGGGGCAAGGGGCCATTTTGAAGGCAGGCAGTGTTCTCAGGCCTGCACAATTTTGCCTAGCTTTTATCCATTATGCCCAGGGGTAATGAGTGGTGCATGGGCCTAGTCTTTCTGTGGGGTGTCTTGAATTTAAACATAATTGAGGGCATGGATAGCATGGGATTGTGCTGATTTCTGTGTGTTTTTCGATTGTTTTAGCTGCTGTTGGGGCCTTTTGCCCAGGGGTACCCAGTGGTGCATGGGCTGAGTCTTTCTGTGGGGTCTCTTTAATGTAAACATCATGGAGGGCATGGATGGCATTGGATTGTGGTGATTTTTGTGATTTTTTTTATTTTTTGTGGTGTTGATGGGGCCTGTCCATGTGGGTGGGGGCCATTTTGAGTGCTGGTACAGGCAGAGCCTCGCCATGTGATGGGCGGCAAGGGGCCATTTTGAAGGCAGGCAGTGTTCTCAGGCCTGCACCCATTTTGCCTAGCTTTCATCCATTATGCCCAGGGGTAGTGAGTGGTGCATGGGCCGAGTCTTTCTGTGGGGTGTTTAGAATTTGAACATCATTGAGGGCATGGATTGCATGGGATTGTGCTGATTTTTGTGTGTTTTTCGATTTTTGTGGCTGCTGTTGGGGCCTTTTGCCCAGCGGTACCCAGTGGTGCATGGACTGAGTCTTTCTGTGTGGTCTCTTTAATTTAAACATCATGGAGGGCATGGATGGCATTGGATTGTGGTGATTTTTGTGTGTTTTTCGATTTTTTGGGGTGTTGAAGAGGCCTGTCCATGTGGGTGGGGGCCATTTTGAGTGCTGGTGCAGGCAGGGCCTCGCCATGTGCTGGGCGGCAAGGGGCTATTTTGAAGGCAGGCAGTGTTCTCAGGCCTGCACCCATTTTGCCTAGCTTTCATCCATTATGCCCAGGGGTAGTGAGTGGTGCATGGGCCGAGTCTTTCTGTGGGGTGTTAAGAATTTAAACATCATTGAGGGCATGGATGGCATGGGATTGTGCTGATTTTTATGTGTTTTTCGATTTTTTTGGCTGCTGTTGGGGCCTTTTGCCCAGGGGTACCCAGTGGTGCATGGACTGAGTCTTTCAGTGGGGTCTCTTTAATGTAAACATCATGAAGGGCATGGATGGCATTGGATTGTGGTGATTTTTGTGTGTTTTTCGATTTTTTGGGGTGTTGATGGGGCCTGTCCAAGTGGGTGGGGGCCATGTTGAGTGCTGGTACAGGCAGGGCCTGGCCATGTGCTGGGGGGCAAGGGGCCATTTTGAAGGCAGGCAGTGTTCTCAGGCCTGCACCCATTTTGCCTAGCTTTTATCCATTATGCCCAGGGCTGATGAGTGGTGCATGGGCCTAGTCTTTCTGTGGGGTGTCTTGAATGTAAACATCATTGAGGGCATGGATGGAATGGGATTGTGCTGATTTTTGTGTGTTTTTCGATTTTTGTGGCTGCTGTTGGGGCCTTTTGCCCAGCGGTACCCAGTGGTGCATGGACTGAGACTTTCTGTGTGGTCTCTTTAATTTAAACATCATGGAGGGCATGGATGGCATTGGATTGTGGTGATTTTTGTGTGTTTTTCGATTTTTTGGGGTGTTGAAGGGGCCTGTCCATGTGGGTGGGGGCCATTTTGAGTGCTGGTACAGGCAGGGCCTCGCCATGTGCTGGGCGGCAAGGGGCTATTTTGAAGGCAGGCAGTGTTCTCAGGCCTGCACCCATTTTGCCTAGCTTTTATCCATTATGCCCAGGGCTGATGAGTGGTGCATGGGCCTAGTCTTTCTGTGGGGTGTCTTGAATTTAAACATCATTGAGGGCATGGATGGAATGGGATTGTGCTGATTTTTGTGTGTTTTTCGATTTTTGTGGCTGCTGTTGGGGCCTTTTGCCCAGCGGTACCCAGTGGTGCATGGACTGAGTCTTTCTGTGTGGTCTCTTTAATTTAAACATCATGGAGGGCATGGATGGCATTGGATTGTGGTGATTTTTGTGTGGTTTTCGATTTTTTGGGGTGTTGATGGGGCCTGTCCATGTGGGCGGGGGCCATTTTGAGTGCTGTACAGGCAGGGCCCGGCCATGTGTTGGGTTGCAAGGGGCCATTTTGAAGGAAGGCAGTGTTCTCTGGCCTGCACCCATTTTTCCTAGCTTTCATCCATTATGCCCAGGGGTAGTGAGTGGTGCATGGGCCTAGTCTTTCTGTAGGGTGTCTTGAATTTAAACATCATTGAGGGCATGGATGGCATGGGATTGTGCTGATTTTTCTGTGTTTTTCGATTTTTTTTGGCTGCTGTTGGGGCCTTATGCCCAGGGGTACCCAGTGGTGCATGGACTGAGTCTTTCTGTGGGGTCTCTTTAATGTAAACATCATGGAGGGCATAATTGGCATTGGATTGTGGTGATTTGTGTGTGTTTTTTTATTTTTGGGGTTGTTGATGGGGCCTGTACATGTGGGTGGGGGCCATTTTGAGTGCTGGTACAGGCAGGGCCTGGCCATGTGCCTGGGGGCAAGGGGCCATTTTGAAGGCAGGCAGTGTTCTCAGGCCTGCACAATTTTGCCTAGCTTTTATCCATTATGCCCAGGGGTAATGAGTGGTGCATGGGCCTAGTCTTTCTGTGGGGTGTCTTGAATTTAAACATAATTGAGGGCATGGATGGCATGGGGTTGTGCAGATTTCTGTGTGTTTTTCGATTGTTTTGGCTGCCGTTGGGGCCTTTTGCCCAGGGGTACCCAGTGGTGCTTGGACTGAGTCTTTCAGTGGGGTCTCTTTAATGTAAACATCATGGAGGGCATGGATGGCATTGGATTGTGGTGATTTGTGTGTGTTTTTTTATTTTTGGGGGTGTTGATGGGGCCTGTCAATGTGGGTGGGGGCCATTTTGAGTGCTGGTACAGGCAGGGCCTGGCCATGTGCCTGGGGGCAAGGGGCCATTTTGAAGGCAGGCAGTGTTCTCAGGCCTGCACAATTTTGCCTAGCTTTTATCCATTATGCCCAGGGGTAGTGAGTGGTGCATGGACCTAGTCTTACTGTAGGGTGTCTTGAATTTAAACATCATTGAGGGAATGGATGGCATGGGATT
This sequence comes from Lissotriton vulgaris, assembly GCF_964263255.1. Taxonomy (NCBI): domain Eukaryota; kingdom Metazoa; phylum Chordata; class Amphibia; order Caudata; family Salamandridae; genus Lissotriton; species Lissotriton vulgaris. Next base: position 67,002 of record NW_028252672.1, on the reverse strand, counting down.
GTGCTGATTTTTCTGTGTTTTTCGATTTTTTTTGGCTGCTGTTGGGGCCTTATGCCCAGGGGTACCCAGTGGTGCATGGACTGAGTCTTTCTGTGGGGTCTCTTTAATGTAAACATCATGGAGGGCATGGATGGCATTGGATTGTGGTGATTTGTGTGTGTTTTTTTATTTTTGGGGGTGTTGATGGGGCCTGTCCATGTGGGTGGGGGCCATTTTGAGTGCTGGTACAGGCAGGGCCTGGCCATGTGCCTGGGGGCAAGGGGGCATTTTGAAGGCAGGCAGTGTTCTCAGGCCTGCACAATTTTGCCTAGCTTTTATCCATTATGCCCAGGGGTAATGAGTGGTGCATGGGCCTAGTCTTTCTGTGGGGTGTCTTGAATTTAAACATAATTGAGGGCATGGATAGCATGGGATTGTGCTGATTTCTGTGTGTTTTTCGATTGTTTTAGCTGCTGTTGGGGCCTTTTGCCCAGGGGTACCCAGTGGTGCATGGGCTGAGTCTTTCTGTGGGGTCTCTTTAATGTAAACATCATGCAGGGCATAGATGGCATTGGATTGTGGTGATTTTTGTGATTTTTTTTATTTTTTGTGGTGTTGATGGGGCCTGTCCATGTGGGTGGGGGCCATTTTGAGTGCTGGTACAGGCAGAGCCTCGCCATGTGCTGGGCGGCAAGGGGCCATTTTGAAGGCAGGCAGTGTTCTCAGGCCTGCACCCATTTTGCCTAGCTTTCATCCATTATGCCCAGGGGTAGTGAGTGGTGCATGGGCCGAGTCTTTCTGTGGGGTGTTTAGAATTTGAACATCATTGAGGGCATGGATTGCATGGGATTGTGCTGATTTTTGAGTGTTTTTCGATTTTTGTGGCTGCTGTTGGGGCCTTTTGCCCAGCGGTACCCAGTGGTGCATGGACTGAGTCTTTCTGTGTGGTCTCTTTAATTTAAACATCATGGAGGGCATGGATGGCATTGGATTGTGGTGATTTTTGTGTGTTTTTCATTTTTTGGGGTGTTGAAGAGGCCTGTCCATGTGGGTGGGGGCCATTTTGAGTGCTGGTGCAGGCAGGGCCTCGCCATGTGCTGGGCGGCAAGGGGCTATTTTGAAGGCAGGCAGTGTTCTCAGGCCTGCACCCATTTTGCCTAGCTTTCATCCATTATGCCCAGGGGTAGTGAGTGGTGCATGGGCCGAGTCTTTCTGTGGGGTGTTAAGAATTTAAACATCATTGAGGGCATGGATGGCATGGGATTGTGCTGATTTTTATGTGTTTTTCGATTTTTTGGGCTGCTGTTGGGGCCTTTTGCCCAGGGGTACCCAGTGGTGCATGGACTGAGTCTTTCAGTGGGGTCTCTTTAATGTAAACATCATGAAGGGCATGGATGGCATTGGATTGTGGTGATTTTTGTGTGTTTTTCGATTTTTTGGGGTGTTGATGGGGCCTGTCCAAGTGGGTGGGGGCCATGTTGAGTGCTGGTACAGGCAGGGCCTGGCCATGTGCTGGGGGGCAAGGGGCCATTTTGAAGGCAGGCAGTGTTCTCAGGCCTGCACCCATTTTGCCTAGCTTTTATCCATTATGCCCAGGGCTGATGAGTGGTGCATGGGCCTAGTCTTTCTGTGGGGTGTCTTGAATGTAAACATCATTGAGGGCATGGATGGAATGGGATTGTGCTGATTTTTGTGTGTTTTTCGATTTTTGTGGCTGCTGTTGGGGCCTTTTGCCCAGCGGTACCCAGTGGTGCATGGACTGAGACTTTCTGTGTGGTCTCTTTAATTTAAACATCATGGAGGGCATGGATGGCATTGGATTGTGGTGATTTTTGTGTGTTTTTCGATTTTTTGGGGTGTTGAAGGGGCCTGTCCATGTGGGTTGGGGCCATTTTGAGTGCTGGTACAGGCAGGGCCTCGCCATGTGCTGGGCGGCAAGGGGCTATTTTGAAGGCAGGCAGTGTTCTCAGGCCTGCACCCATTTTGCCTAGCTTTTATCCATTATGCCCAGGGCTGATGAGTGGTGCATGGGCCTAGTCTTTCTGTGGGGTGTCTTGAATTTAAACATCATTGAGGGCATGGATGGAATGGGATTGTGCTGATTTTTGTGTGTTTTTCGATTTTTGTGGCTGCTGTTGGGGCCTTTTGCCCAGCGGTACCCAGTGGTGCATGGACTGAGTCTTTCTGTGTGGTCTCTTTAATTTAAACATCATGGAGGGCATGGATGGCATTGGATTGTGGTGATTTTTGTGTGGTTTTCGATTTTTTGGGGTGTTGATGGGGCCTGTCCATGTGGGCGGGGGCCATTTTGAGTGCTGTACAGGCAGGGCCCGGCCATGTGTTGGGTTGCAAGGGGCCATTTTGAAGGAAGGCAGTGTTCTCAGGCCTGCACCCATTTTTCCTAGCTTTCATCCATTATGCCCAGGGGTAGTGAGTGGTGCATGGGCCTAGTCTTTCTGTAGGGTGTCTTGAATTTAAACATCATTGAGGGCATGGATGGCATGGGATTGTGCTGATTTTTCTGTGTTTTTCGATTTTTTTTGGCTGCTGTTGGGGCCTTATGCCCAGGGGTACCCAGTGGTGCATGGACTGAGTCTTTCTGTGGGGTCTCTTTAATGTAAACATCATGGAGGGCATGGATGGCATTGGATTGTGGTGATTTGTGTGTGTTTTTTTATTTTTGGGGTTGTTGATGGGGCCTGTACATGTGGGTGGGGGCCATTTTGAGTGCTGGTACAGGCAGGGCCTGGCCATGTGCCTGGGGGCAAGGGGCCATTTTGAAGGCAGGCAGTGTTCTCAGGCCTGCACAATTTTGCCTAGCTTTTATCCATTATGCCCAGGGGTAATGAGTGGTGCATGGGCCTAGTCTTTCTGTGGGGTGTCTTGAATTTAAACATAATTGAGGGCATGGATGGCATGGGATTGTGCAGATTTCTGTGTGTTTTTCGATTGTTTTGGCTGCCGTTGGGGCCTTTTGCCCAGGGGTACCCAGTGGTGCATGGACTGAGTCTTTCTGTGGGGTCTCTTTAATGTAAACATCATGGAGGGCATAATTGGCATTGGATTGTGGTGATTTGTGTGTGTTTTTTTATTTTTGGGGTTGTTGATGGGGCCTGTACATGTGGGTGGGGGCCATTTTGAGTGCTGGTACAGGCAGGGCCTGGCCATGTGCCTGGGGGCAAGGGGCCATTTTGAAGGCAGGCAGTGTTCTCAGGCCTGCACAATTTTGCCTATTTTATCCATTATGCCCAGGGGTAATGAGTGGTGCATGGGCCTAGTCTTTCTGTGGGGTGTCTTGAATTTAAACATAATTGAGGGCATGGATGGCATGGGGTTGTGCAGATTTCTGTGTGTTTTTCGATTGTTTTGGCTGCCGTTGGGGCCTTTTGCCCAGGGGTACCCAGTGGTGCTTGGACTGAGTCTTTCAGTGGGGTCTCTTTAATGTAAACATCATGGAGGGCATGGATGGCATTGGATTGTGGTGATTTGTGTGTGTTTTTTTATTTTTGGGGGTGTTGATGGGGCCTGTCAATGTGGGTGGGGGCCATTTTGAGTGCTGGTACAGGCAGGGCCTGGCCATGTGCCTGGGGGCAAGGGGCCATTTTGAAGGCAGGCAGTGTTCTCAGGCCTGCACAATTTTGCCTAGCTTTTATCCATTATGCCCAGGGGTAGTGAGTGGTGCATGGACCTAGTCTTACTGTAGGGTGTCTTGAATTTAAACATCATTGAGGGCATGGATGGCATGGGATTGTGCTGATTTTTCTGTGTTTTTCGATTTTTTTTGGCTGCTGTTGGGGCCTTATGCCCAGGGGTACCCAGTGGTGCATGGACTGAGTCTTTCTGTGGGGTCTCTTTAATGTAAACATCATGGAGGGCATGGATGGCATTGGATTGTGGTGATTTGTGTGTGTTTTTTTATTTTTGGGGGTGTTGATGGGGCCTGTCCATGTGGGTGGGGGCCATTTTGAGTGCTGGTACAGGCAGGGCCTGGCCATGTGCCTGGGGGCAAGGGGGCATTTTGAAGGCAGGCAGTGTTCTCAGGCCTGCACAATTTTGCCTAGCTTTTATCCATTATGCCCAGGGGTAATGAGTGGTGCATGGGCCTAGTCTTTCTGTGGGGTGTCTTGAATTTAAACATAATTGAGGGCATGGATAGCATGGGATTGTGCTGATTTCTGTGTGTTTTTCGATTGTTTTAGCTGCTGTTGGGGCCTTTTGCCCAGGGGTACCCAGTGGTGCATGGGCTGAGTCTTTCTGTGGGGTCTCTTTAATGTAAACATCATGCAGGGCATAGATGGCATTGGATTGTGGTGATTTTTGTGATTTTTTTTATTTTTTGTGGTGTTGATGGGGCCTGTCCATGTGGGTGGGGGCCATTTTGAGTGCTGGTACAGGCAGAGCCTCGCCATGTGCTGGGCGGCAAGGGGCCATTTTGAAGGCAGGCAGTGTTCTCAGGCCTGCACCCATTTTGCCTAGCTTTCATCCATTATGCCCAGGGGTAGTGAGTGGTGCATGGGCCGAGTCTTTCTGTGGGGTGTTTAGAATTTGAACATCATTGAGGGCATGGATTGCATGGGATTGTGCTGATTTTTGAGTGTTTTTCGATTTTTGTGGCTGCTGTTGGGGCCTTTTGCCCAGCGGTACCCAGTGGTGCATGGACTGAGTCTTTCTGTGTGGTCTCTTTAATTTAAACATCATGGAGGGCATGGATGGCATTGGATTGTGGTGATTTTTGTGTGTTTTTCGATTTTTTGGGGTGTTGAAGAGGCCTGTCCATGTGGGTGGGGGCCATTTTGAGTGCTGGTGCAGGCAGGGCCTCGCCATGTGCTGGGCGGCAAGGGGCTATTTTGAAGGCAGGCAGTGTTCTCAGGCCTGCACCCATTTTGCCTAGCTTTCATCCATTATGCCCAGGGGTAGTGAGTGGTGCATGGGCCGAGTCTTTCTGTGGGGTGTTAAGAATTTAAACATCATTGAAGGCATGGATGGCATGGGATTGTGCTGATTTTTATGTGTTTTTCGATTTTTTTGGCTGCTGTTGGGGCCTTTTGCCCAGGGGTACCCAGTGGTGCATGGACTGAGTCTTTCAGTGGGGTCTCTTTAATGTAAACATCATGAAGGGCATGGATGGCATTGGATTGTGGTGATTTTTGTGTGTTTTTCGATTTTTTGGGGTGTTGATGGGGCCTGTCCAAGTGGGTGGGGGCCATGTTGAGTGCTGGTACAGGCTGGGCCTGGCCATGTGCTGGGGGGCAAGGGGCCATTTTGAAGGCAGGCAGTGTTCTCAGGCCTGCACCCATTTTGCCTAGCTTTTATCCATTATGCCCAGGGCTGATGAGTGGTGCATGGGCCTAGTCTTTCTGTGGGGTGTCTTGAATGTAAACATCATTGAGGGCATGGATGGAATGGGATTGTGCTGATTTTTGTGTGTTTTTCGATTTTTGTGGCTGCTGTTGGGGCCTTTTGCCCAGCGGTACCCAGTGGTGCATGGACTGAGACTTTCTGTGTGGTCTCTTTAATTTAAACATCATGGAGGGCATGGATGGCATTGGATTGTGGTGATTTTTGTGTGTTTTTCGATTTTTTGGGGTGTTGAAGGGGCCTGTCCATGTGGGTGGGGGCCATTTTGAGTGCTGGTACAGGCAGGGCCTCGCCATGTGCTGGGCGGCAAGGGGCTATTTTGAAGGCAGGCAGTGTTCTCAGGCCTGCACCCATTTTGCCTAGCTTTTATCCATTATGCCCAGGGCTGATGAGTGGTGCATGGGCCTAGTCTTTCTGTGGGGTGTCTTGAATTTAAACATCATTGAGGGCATGGATGGAATGGGATTGTGCTGATTTTTGTGTGTTTTTCGATTTTTGTGGCTGCTGTTGGGGCCTTTTGCCCAGCGGTACCCAGTGGTGCATGGACTGAGTCTTTCTGTGTGGTCTCTTTAATTTAAACATCATGGAGGGCATGGATGGCATTGGATTGTGGTGATTTTTGTGTGGTTTTCGATTTTTTGGGGTGTTGATGGGGCCTGTCCATGTGGGCGGGGTCCATTTTGAGTGCTGTACAGGCAGGGCCCGGCCATGTGTTGGGTTGCAAGGGGCCATTTTGAAGGAAGGCAGTGTTCTCAGGCCTGCACCCATTTTTCCTAGCTTTCATCCATTATGCCCAGGGGTAGTGAGTGGTGCATGGGCCTAGTCTTTCTGTAGGGTGTCTTGAATTTAAACATCATTGAGGGCATGGATGGCATGGGATTGTGCTGATTTTTCTGTGTTTTTCGATTTTTTTTGGCTGCTGTTGGGGCCTTATGCCCAGGGGTACCCAGTGGTGCATGGACTGAGTCTTTCTGTGGGGTCTCTTTAATGTAAACATCATGGAGGGCATGGATGGCATTGGATTGTGGTGATTTGTGTGTGTTTTTTTATTTTTGGGGTTGTTGATGGGGCCTGTACATGTGGGTGGGGGCCATTTTGAGTGCTGGTACAGGCAGGGCCTGGCCATGTGCCTGGGGGCAAGGGGCCATTTTGAAGGCAGGCAGTGTTCTCAGGCCTGCACAATTTTGCCTAGCTTTTATTCATTATGCCCAGGGGTAATGAGTGGTGCATGGGCCTAGTCTTTCTGTGGGGTGTCTTGAATTTAAACATAATTGAGGGCATGGATGGCATGGGATTGTGCAGATTTCTGTGTGTTTTTCGATTGTTTTGGCTGCCGTTGGGGCCTTTTGCCCAGGGGTACCCAGTGGTGCTTGGACTGAGTCTTTCAGTGGGGTCTCTTTAATGTAAACATCATGGAGGGCATGGATGGCATTGGATTATGGTGATTTTTGTGTGTTTTTCGATTTTTTGGGGTGTTGATGGGGCCTGTCCAAGTGGGTGGGGGCCATTTTGAGTGCTGGTACAGGTAGGGCCTGGCCATGTGCTGGGGGGCAAGGGGCCATTTTGAAGGCAGGCAGTGTTCTGAGGCCTGCACCCATTTTGCCTAGCTTTTATCCATTATGCCCAGGGGTGATGAGTGGTGCATGGGCCTAGTCTTTCTGTGGGGTGTCTTGAATGTAAACATCATTGAGGGCATGGATGGAATGGGATTGTGCTGATTTTTGTATGTTTTTCGATTTTTGTGGCTGCTGTTGGGGCCTTATGCCCAGGGGTACCCAGTGGTGCATGGACTGAGTCTTTCTGTGGGGTCTCTTTAATGTAAACATCATGGAGGGCATGGATGGCATTGGATTGTGGTGATTTGTGTGTGTTTTTTTATTTTTGGGGGTGTTGATGGGGCCTGTCCATGTGGGTGGGGGCCATTTTGAGTGCTGGTACAGGCAGGGCCTGGCCATGTGCCTGGGGGCAAGGGCCATTTTGAAGGCAGGCAGTGTTCTCAGGCCTGCACAATTTTGCCTAGCTTTTATCCATTATGCCCAGGGGTAATGAGTGGTGCATGGGCCTAGTCTTTCTGTGGGGTGTTTAGAATTTAAACATCATTGAGGGCATGGATGGATTGGGATTGTGCTGATTTTTGTGTTTTTCGATTTTTGTGGCTGCTGTTGGGGCCTTTTGCCCAGCGGTACCCAGTGGTGCATGGACTGAGACTTTCTGTGTGGTCTCTTTAATTTAAACATCATGGAGGGCATGGATGGCATTGGATTGTGGTGATTTTTGTGTGTTTTTTGATTTTTTGGGGTGTTGAAGGGGCCTGTCCATGTGGGTGGGGGCCATTTTGAGTGCTGGTACAGGCAGGGCCTCGCCATGTGCTGGGCGGCAAGGGGCTATTTTGAAGGCAGGCAGTGTTCTCAGGCCTGCACCCATTTTGCCTAGCTTTTATCCATTATGCCCAGGGCTGATGAGTGGTGCATGGGCCTAGTCTTTCTGTGGGGTGTCTTGAATTTAAACATCATTGAGGGCATGGATGGAATGGGATTGTGATGATTTTTGTGTGTTTTTCGATTTTTGTGGCTGCTGTTGGGGCCTTTTGCCCAGCGGTACCCAGTGGTGCATGGACTGAGTCTTTCTGTGGGGTCTCTTTAATGTAAACATCATGGAGGGCATGGATGGCATTGGATTGTGGTGGTTTTTGTGATTTTTTTTTTTTGTGGTGTTGATGGGGCCTGTCCATGTTAGTGGGGGCCATTTTGAGTGCTGGTACAGGCAGAGCCTCGCCATGTGCTGGGCGGCAAGGGGCATTTTGAAGGCAGGCAGTGTTCTCAGGCCTGCACAATTTTGCCTAGCTTTTATCCATTATGCCCAGGGGTAATGAGTGGTGCATGGGCCTAGTCTTTCTGTGGGGTGTTTAGAATTTAAACATCATTGAGGGCATGGATGGATTGGGATTGTGCTGATTTTTGTGTTTTTCGATTTTTGTGGCTGCTGTTGGGGCCTTTTGCCCAGCGGTACCCAGTGGTGCATGGACTGAGACTTTCTGTGTGGTCTCTTTAATTTAAACATCATGGAGGGCATGGATGGCATTGGATTGTGGTGATTTTTGTGTGTTTTTTGATTTTTTGGGGTGTTGAAGGGGCCTGTCCATGTGGGCGGGGGCCATTTTGAGTGCTGGTACAAGCAGGGCCTGGCCATGTGCTGGGGGGCAAGGGGCCATTTTGAGGGCAGGCAGTGTTCTCAGGTCTGCACCCATTTTTCCTAGCTTTCATCCATTATGCCCAGGGGTAGTGAGTGGTGCATGGGCCTAGTCTTTCTGTAGGGTGTCTTGAATTTAAACATCATTGAGGGCATGGATGGCATGGGATTGTGCTGATTTTTCTGTGTTTTTCGATGTTTTTTTGGCTGCTTTTGGGGCCTTATGCCCAGGGGTACCCAGTGGTGCATGGACTGAGTCTTTCTGTGGGGTCTCTTTAATGTAAACATCATGGAGGGCATGGATGGCATTGGATTGTGGTGGTTTTTGTGATTTTTTTTTTTGTGGTGTTGATGGGGCCTGTCCATGTTAGTGGGGGCCATTTTGAGTGCTGGTACAGGCAGAGCCTCGCCATGTGCTGGGCGGCAAGGGGCCATTTTGAAGGCAGGCAGTGTTCTCAGGCCTGCACCCATTTTGCCTAGCTTTCATCCATTATGCCCAGGGGTCGTGAGTGGTGCATGGGCCGAGTCTTTCTGTGGGGTGTTTAGAATTTAAACATCATTGAGGGCATGGATTGCATGGGATTGTGCTGATTTTTATGTGTTTTTCGATTTTTTTGGCTGCTGTTGGGGCCTTTTGCCCAGGGGTACCCAGTGGTGCATGGACCGAGTCTTTCAGTGGGGTCTCTTTAATGTAAACATCATGGAGGGCATGGATGGCATTGGATTGTGGTGATTTTTGTGTGTTTTTCGATTTTTTGGGGTGTTGATGGGGCCTGTCCAAGTGGGTGGGGGCCATTTTGAGTGCTGGTACAGGCAGGGCCTGGCCATGTGCTGGGGGGCAAGGGGCCATTTTGAAGGCAGGCAGTGTTCTCAGGCCTGCACCCATTTTGCCTAGCTTTTATCCATTATGCCCAGGGCTGATGAGTGGTGCATGGGCCTAGTCTTTCTGTGGGGTGTCTTGAATTTAAACATCATTGAGGGCATGGATGGAATGGGATTGTGCTGATTTTTGTGTGTTTTCGATTTTTGTGGCTGCTGTTGGGGCCTTTTGCCCAGCGGTACCCAGTGGTGCATGGACTGAGTCTTTCTGTGTGGTCTCTTTAATTTAAACATCATGGAGTGCATGGATGGCATTGGATTGTGGTGATTTTTGTGTGTTTTTCGATTTCTTGGGGTGTTGATGGGGCCTGTCCATGTGGGCGGGGGCCATTTTGAGTGCTGGTACAGGCAGGGCCTGGCCATGTGCTGGGGGGCAAGGGGCCATTTTGAAGGAAGGCAGTGTTCTCAGGCCTGCACCCATTTTTCCTAGCTTTCATCCATTATGCCCAGGGGTAGTGAGTGGTGCATGGGCCTAGTCTTTCTGTAGGGTGTCTTGAATTTAAACATCATTGAGGGCATGGATGGCATGGGATTGTGCTGATTTTTCTGTGTTTTTCGATTTTTTTTGGCTGCTGTTGGGGCCTTATGCCCAGGGGTACCCAGAGGTGCATGGACTGAGTCTTTCTGTGGGGTCTCTTTAATGTAAACATCATGGAGGGCATGGATGGCATTGGATTGTGGTGATTTGTGTGTGTTTTTTTTATTTTTGGGGTTGTTGATGGGGCCTGTCCATGTGGGTGGGGGCCATTTTGAGTGCTGGTACAGGCAGGGCCTCCCCATGTGCTGGGCGGCAAGGGGCTATTTTGAAGGCAGGCAGTGTTCTCAGGCCTGCACCCATTTTGCCTAGCTTTTATCCATTATGCCCAGGGCTGATGAGTGGTGCATGGGCCTAGTCTTTCTGTGGGGTGTCTTGAATTTAAACATCATTGAGGGCATGGATGGAATGGGATTGTGCTGATTTTTGTGTGTTTTTCGATTTTTGTGGCTGCTGTTGGGGCCTTTTGCCCAGCGGTACCCAGTGGTGCATGGACTGAGTCTTTCTGTGTGGTCTCTTTAATTTAAACATCATGGGGGGCATGGATGGCATTGGATTGTGGTGATTTTTGTGTGGTTTTCGATTTTTTGGGGTGTTGATGGGGCCTGTCCATGTGGGCGGGGGCAATTTTGAGTGCTGTACAGGCAGGGCCCGGCCATGTGCTGGGGGGCAAGGGGCCATTTTGAAGGAAGGCAGTGTTCTCAGGCCTGCACCCATTTTTCCTAGCTTTCATCCATTATGCCCAGGGGTAGTGAGTGGTGCATGGGCCTAGTCTTTCTGTAGGGTGTCTTGAATTTAAACATCATTGAGGGCATGGATGGCATGGGATTGTGCTGATTTGTCTGTGTTTTTCGATTTTTTTTGGCTGCTGTTGGGGCCTTATGCCCAGGGGTACCCAGTGGTGCATGGACTGAGTCTTTCTGTGGGGTCTCTTTAATGTAAACATCATGGAGGGCATGGATGGCATTGGATTGTGGTGATTTGTGTGTGTTTTTTTTATTTTTGGGGTTGTTGATGGGGCCTGTCCATGTGGGTGGGGGCCATTTTGAGTGCTGGTACAGGCAGGGCCTGGCCATGTGCCTGGGGGCAAGGGGCCATTTTGAAGGCAGGCAGTGTTCTCAGGCCTGCACAATTTTGCCTAGCTTTTATCCATTATGCCCAGGGGTAATGAGTGGTGCATGGGCCTAGTCTTTCTGTGGGGTGTCTTGAATTTAAACATAATTGAGGGCATGGATGGCATGGGATTGTGCAGATTTCTGTGTGTTTTTCGATTGTTTTGGCTGCTGTTGGGGCCTTTTGCCCAGGGGTACCCAGTGGTGCTTGGACTGAGTCTTTCAGTTGGGTCTCTTTAATGTAAACATCATGGAGGGCATGGATGGCATTGGATTATGGTGATTTTTGTGTGTTTTTCGATTTTTTGGGGTGTTGATGGGGCCTGTCCAAGTGGGTGGGGGCCATTTTGAGTGCTGGTACAGGTAGGGCCTGGCCATGTGCTGGGGGGCAAGGGGCCATTTTGAAGGCAGGCAGTGTTCTCAGGCCTGCACCCATTTTGCCTAGCTTTTATCCATTATGCCCAGGGGTGATGAGTGGTGCATGGGCCTAGTCTTTCTGTGGGGTGTCTTGAATGTAAACATCATTGAGGGCATGGATGGAATGGGATTGTGCTGATTTTTGTATGTTTTTCGATTTTTGTGGCTGCTGTTGGGGCCTTATGCCCAGGGGTACCCAGTGGTGCATGGACTGAGTCTTTCTGTGGGGTCTCTTTAATGTAAACATCATGGAGGGCATGGATGGCATTGGATTGTGGTGATTTGTGTGTGTTTTTTTATTTTTGGTGTTGTTGATGGGGCCTGTCCATGTGGGTGGGGGCCATTTTGAGTGCTGGTACAGGCAGGGCCTGGCCATGTGCCTGGGGGCAAGGGCCATTTTGAAGGCAGGCAGTGTTCTCAGGCCTGCACAATTTTGCCTAGCTTTTATCCATTATGCCCAGGGGTAATGAGTGGTGCATGGGCCTAGTCTTTCTGTGGGGTGTCTTGAATTTAAACATAATTGAGGGCATGGATTGCATGGGATTGCGCTGATTTCTGTGTGTTTTTCGATTGTTTTGGCTGCTGTTGGGGCCTTTTGCCCAGGGGTACCCAGTGGTGCATAGACTGAGTCTTTCTGTGGGGTCTCTTTAATGTGAACATCATGGAGGGCATGGATGGCATTGGATTGTGGTGATTTGTGTGTGTTTTTTTATTTTTTGTGGTGTTGATGGGGCCTGTCCATGTAGGTGGGGGCCATTTTGAGTGCTGGTACAGGCAGAGCCTCGCAATGTGCTGGGCGGCAAGGGGCCATTTTGAAGGCAGGCAGTGTTCTCAGGCCTGCACCCATTTTGCCTAGCTTTCATCCATTATGCCCAGGGGTAGTGAGTGGTGCATGGGTCGAGTCTTTCTGTGGGGTGTTTAGAATTTAAACATCATTGAGGGCATGGATGGAATGGGATTGTGCTGATTTTTGTGTTTTTCGATTTTTGTGGCTGCTGTTGGGGCCTTTTGCCCAGCGGTACCCAGTGGTGCATGGACTGAGACTTTCTGTGTGGTCTCTTTAATTTAAACATCATGGAGGGCATGGATGGCATTGGATTGTGGTGATTTTTGTGTGTTTTTCGATTTTTTGGGGTGTTGAAGGGGCCTGTCCATGTGGGTGGGGGCCATTTTGAGTGCTGGTACAGGCAGGGCCTCGCCATGTGCTGGGCGGCAAGGGGCTATTTTGAAGGCAGGCAGTGTTCTCAGGCCTGCACCCATTTTGCCTAGCTTTTATCCATTATGCCCAGGGCTGATGAGTGGTGCATGGGCCTAGTCTTTCTGTGGGGTGTCTTGAATTTAAACATCATTGAGGGCATGGATGGAATGGGATTGTGCTGATTTTTGTGTGTTTTTCGATTTTTGTGGCTGCTGTTGGGGCCTTTTGCCCAGCGGTACCCAGTGGTGCATGGACTGAGTCTTTCTGTGTGGTCTCTTTAATGTAAACATCATGGAGGGCATGGATGGCATTGGATTGTGGTGATTTTTGTGTGTTTTTCGATTTTTGGGGGTGTTGATGGGGCCTGTCCATGTGGGTGGGGGCCATTTTGAGTGCTGGTACAGGCGGGGCCTGGCCATGTGCCGGGGGGGAAGGGGCCATTTTGAAGGCAGGCAGTGTTCTCAGGCCTGCACAATTTTGCCTAGCTTTTATCCATTATGCCCAGGGGTAATGAGTGGTGCATGGGCCTAGTCTTTCTGTGGGGTGTCTTGAATTTAAACATAATTGAGGGCATGGATGGCATGGGATTGTGCAGATTTCTGTGTGTTTTTCGATTGTTTTGGCTGCTGTTGGGGCCTTATGCCCAGGGGTACCCAGTGGTGCATGGACTGAGTCTTTCTGTGGGGTCTCTTTAATGTAAACATCATGGAGGGCATGGATGGCATTGGATTGTGGTGATTTTTGTGATTTTTTTGATTTTTTGTGGTGTTGATGGGGCCTGTCCATGTGGGTGGGGGCCATTTTGAGTGCTGGTACAGGCAGTGCCTGGCCATGTGCTGGGGGCAAGGGGCCATTTTGAAGGCAGGCAGTGTTCTCAGGCCTGCACCCATTTTGCCTAGCTTTCATCCATTATGCCCAGGGGTAATGAGTGGTGCATGGGCCTAGTCTTTCTGTGGGGTGTTTAGAATTTAAACATCATTGAGGGCATGGATTGCATGGGATTGTGCTGATTTTTATGTGTTTTTCGATTTTTTTGGCTGCTGTTGGGGCCTTTTGCCCAGGGGTACCCAGTGGTGCATGGACTGAGTCTTTCTGTGGGGTCTCTTTAATGTAAACATCATGGAGGGCATGGATGGCATTGGATTGTGGTGATTTGTGTGTGTTTTTTTATTTTTGGGGTTGTTGATGGGGCCTGTCCATGTGGGTGGGGGCCATTTTGAGTGCTGGTACAGGCAAGGCCTGGCCATGTGCCTGGGGGCAAGGGGCCATTTTGAAGGCAGGCAGTGTTCTCAGGCCTGCACAATTTTGCCTAGCTTTTATCCATTATGCCTAGGGGTAATGAGTGGTGCATGGGCCTAGTCTTTCTGTGGGGTGTCTTGAATTTAAACATAATTGAGGGCATGGATGGCATGGGATTGTGCAGATTTCTGTGTGTTTTTCGATTGTTTTGGCTGCTGTTGGGGCCTTTTGCCCAGGGGTACCCAGTGTCTTGAATTTAAACATCATTGAGGGCATGGATGGAATTCGATTGTGCTGATTTTTGTGTGTTTTTCGATTTTTGTGGCTGCTGTTGGGGCCTTTTGCCCAGCGGTACCCAGTGGTGCATGGACTGAGTCTTTCTGTGTGGTCTCTTTAATTTAAACATCATGGAGGGCATGGATGGCATTGGATTGTGGTGATTTTTGTATGTTTTTTGATTTTTTGGGGTGTTGATGGGGCCTGTCCATGTGGGCGGGGGCCATTTTGAGTGCTGGTACAGGCAGGGCCTGGCCATGTGCTGGGGGGCAAGGGGCCATTTTGAGGGCAGGCAGTGTTCTCAGGTCTGCACCCATTTTTCCTAGCTTTCATCCATTATGCCCAGGGGTAGTGAGTGGTGCATGGGCCTAGTCTTTCTGTAGGGTGTCTTGAATTTAAACATCATTGAGGGCATGGATGGCATGGGATTGTGCTGATTTTTCTGTGTTTTTCGATGTTTTTTTGGCTGCTGTTGGGGCCTTATGCCCAGGGGTACCCAGTGGTGCATGGACTGAGTCTTTCTGTGGGGTCTCTTTAATGTAAACATCATGGAGGGCATGGATGGCATTGGATTGTGGTGATTTTTGTGATTTTTTTTATTTTTTGTGGTGTTGATGGGGCCTGTCCATGTGGGTGGGGGCCATTTTGAGTGCTGGTACAGGCAGAGCCTCGCCATGTGCTGGGCGGCAAGGGGCCATTTTGAAGGCAGGCAGTGTTCTCAGGCCTGCACCCATTTTGCCTAGCTTTCATCCATTATGCCCAGGGGTCGTGAGTGGTGCATGGGCCGAGTCTTTCTGTGGGGTGTTTAGAATTTAAACATCATTGAGGGCATGGATTGCATGGGATTGTGCTGATTTTTATGTGTTTTTCGATTTTTTTGGCTGCTGTTGGGGCCTTTTGCCCAGGGGTACCCAGTGGTGCATGGACTGAGTCTTTCTGTGGGGTCTCTTTAATGTAAACATCATGGAGGGCATGGATGGCATTGGATTGTGGTGATTTGTGTGTGTTTTTTTATTTTTGGGGTTGTTGATGGGGCCTGTCCATGTGGGTGGGGGCCATTTTGAGTGCTGGTACAGGCAAGGCCTGGCCATGTGCCTGGGGGCAAGGGGCCATTTTGAAGGCAGGCAGTGTTCTCAGTCCTGCACAATTTTGCCTAGCTTTTATCCATTATGCCTAGGGGTAATGAGTGGTGCATGGGCCTAGTCTTTCTGTGGGGTGTCTTGAATTTAAACATAATTGAGGGCATGGATGGCATGGGATTGTGCAGATTTCTGTGTGTTTTTCGATTGTTTTGGCTGCTGTTGGGGCCTTTTGCCCAGGGGTACCCAGTGGTGCATGGACTGAGTCTTTCAGTGGGGTCTCTTTAATGTAAACATCATGGAGGGCATGGATGGCATTGGATTATGGTGATTTTTGTGTGTTTTTCGATTTTTTAGGGTGTTGATGGGGCCTGTACAAGTGGGTGGGGGCCATTTTGAGTGCTGGTACAGGCAGGGCCTCGCCATGTGCTGGGCGGCAAGGGGCTATTTTGAAGGCAGGCAGTGTTCTCAGGCCTGCACCCATTTTGCCTAGCTTTTATCCATTATGCCCAGGGCTGATGAGTGGTGCATGGGCCTAGTCTTTCTGTGGGGTGTCTTGAATTTAAACATCATTGAGGGCATGGATGGAATGGGATTGTGCTGATTTTTGTGTGTTTTTCGATTTTTGTGGCTGCTGTTGGGGCCTTTTGCCCAGCGGTACCCAGTGGTGCATGGACTGAGTCTTTCTGTGTGGTCTCTTTAATTTAAACATCATGGAGGGCATGGATGGCATTGGATTGTGGTGATTTTTGTGTGGTTTTCGATTTTTTTGGGGTGTTGATGGGGCCTGTCCATGTGGGCGGGGGCCATTTTGAGTGCTGTACAGGCAGGGCCCGGCCATGTGCTGGGGGGCAAGGGGCCATTTTGAAGGAAGGCAGTGTTCTCAGGCCTGCACCCATTTTTCCTAGCTTTCATCCATTATGCCCAGGGGTAGTGAGTGGTGCATGGGCCTAGTCTTTCTGTAGGGTGTCTTGAATTTAAACATCATTGAGGGCATGGATGGCATGGGATTGTGCTGATTTTTCTGTGTTTTTCGATTTTTTTTGGCTGCTGTTGGGGCCTTATGCCCAGGGGTACCCAGTGGTGCATGGACTGAGTCTTTCTGTGGGGTCTCTTTAATGTAAACATCATGGAGGGCATGGATGGCATTGGATTGTGGTGATTTGTGTGTGTTTTTTTATTTTTGGGGTTGTTGATGGGGCCTGTACATGTGGGTGGGGGCCATTTTGAGTGCTGGTACAGGCAGGGCCTGGCCATGTGCCTGGGGGCAAGGGGCCATTTTGAAGGCAGGCAGTGTTCTCAGGCCTGCACAATTTTGCCTAGCTTTTATCCATTATGCCCAGGGGTAATGAGTGGTGCATGGGCCTAGTCTTTCTGTGGGGTGTCTTGAATTTAAACATAATTGAGGGCATGGATGGCATGGGATTGTGCAGATTTCTGTGTGTTTTTCGATTGTTTTGGCTGCCGTTGGGGCCTTTTGCCCAGGGGTACCCAGTGGTGCTTGGACTGAGTCTTTCAGTGGGGTCTCTTTAATGTAAACATCATGGAGGGCATGGATGGCATTGGATTATGGTGATTTTTGTGTGTTTTTCGATTTTTTGGGGTGTTGATGGGGCCTGTCCAAGTGGGTGGGGGCCATTTTGAGTGCTGGTACAGGTAGGGCCTGGCCATGTGCTGGGGGGCAAGGGGCCATTTTGAAGGCAGGCAGTGTTCTCAGGCCTGCACCCATTTTGCCTAGCTTTTATCCATTATGCCCAGGGGTGATGAGTGGTGCATGGGCCTAGTCTTTCTGTGGGGTGTCTTGAATGTAAACATCATTGAGGGCATGGATGGAATGGGATTGTGCTGATTTTTGTATGTTTTTCAATTTTTGTGGCTGATGTTGGGGCCTTATGCCCAGGGGTACCCAGTGGTGCATGGACTGAGTCTTTCTGTGGGGTCTCTTTAATGTAAACATCATGGAGGGCATGGATG
This sequence comes from Lissotriton vulgaris, assembly GCF_964263255.1. Classification (NCBI taxonomy): domain Eukaryota; kingdom Metazoa; phylum Chordata; class Amphibia; order Caudata; family Salamandridae; genus Lissotriton; species Lissotriton vulgaris. The sequence goes on along the minus strand of NW_028252672.1, from coordinate 49,767 downwards.
GCATTGGATTGTGGTGATTTGTGTGTGTTTTTTTATTTTTGGGGGTGTTGATGGGGCCTGTCCATGTGGGTGGGGGCCATTTTGAGTGCTGGTACAGGCAGGGCCTGGCCATGTGCCTGGGGGCAAGGGCCATTTTGAAGGCAGGCAGTGTTCTCAGGCCTGCACAATTTTGCCTAGCTTTTATCCATTATGCCCAGGGGTAATGAGTGGTGCATGGGCCTAGTCTTTCTGTGGGGTGTTTAGAATTTAAACATCATTGAGGGCATGGATGGAATGGGATTGTGCTGATTTTTGTGTTTTTCGATTTTTGTGGCTGCTGTTGGGGCCTTTTGCCCAGCGGTACCCAGTGGTGCATGGACTGAGACTTTCTGTGTGGTCTCTTTAATTTAAACATCATGGAGGGCATGGATGGCATTGGATTGTGGTGATTTTTGTGTCTTTTTCGATTTTTTGGGGTGTTGAAGGGGCCTGTCCATGTGGGTGGGGGCCATTTTGAGTGCTGGTACAGGCAGGGCCTCGCCATGTGCTGGGCGGCAAGGGGCTATTTTGAAGGCAGGCAGTGTTCTCAGGCCTGCACCCATTTTGCCTAGCTTTTATCCATTATGCCCAGGGCTGATGAGTGGTGCATGGGCCTAGTCTTTCTGTGGGGTGTCTTGAATTTAAACATCATTGAGGGCATGGATGGAATGGGATTGTGCTGATTTTTGTGTGTTTTTCGATTTTTGTGGCTGCTGTTGGGGCCTTTTGCCCAGCGGTACCCAGTGGTGCATGGACTGAGTCTTTCTGTGTGGTCTCTTTAATGTAAACATCATGGAGGGCATGGATGGCATTGGATTGTGGTGATTTTTGTGTGTTTTTCGATTTTTTGGGGTGTTGATGGGGCCTGTCCATGTGGGCGGGGGCCATTTTGAGTGCTGGTACAGGCAGGGCCTGGCCATGTGCTGGGGGGCAAGGGGCCATTTTGAAGGAAGGCAGTGTTCTCAGGCCTGCACCCATTTTTCCTAGCTTTCATCCATTATGCCCAGGGGTAGTGAGTGGTGCATGGGCCTAGTCTTTCTGTAGGGTGTCTTGAATTTAAACATCATTGAGGGCATGGATGGCATGGATTGTGCTGATTTTTCTGTGTTTTTCGATTTTTTTGGGCTGCTGTTGGGGCCTTATGCCCAGGGGTACCCAGTGGTGCATGGACTGAGTCTTTTTGTGGGGTCTCTTTAATGTAAACATCATGGAGGGCATGGATGGCATTGGATTGTGGTGATTTGTGTGTGTTTTTTAATTTTTGGGGGTGTTGATGGGGCCTGTCCATGTGGGTGGGGGCCATTTTGAGTGCTGGTACAGGCAGGGCCTGGCCATGTGCCGGGGGGGAAGGGGCCATTTTGAAGGCAGGCAGTGTTCTCAGGCCTGCACAATTTTGCCTAGCTTTTATCCATTATGCCCAGGGGTAATGAGTGGTGCATGGGCCTAGTCTTTCTGTGGGGTGTCTTGAATTTAAACATAATTGAGGGCATGGATGGCATGGGATTGTGCAGATTTCTGTGTGTTTTTCGATTGTTTTGGCTGCTGTTGGGGCCATTTGCCCAGGGGTACCTAGTGGTGCATGGACTGAGTCTTTCTGTGTGGTCTCTTTAATTTAAACATCATGGAGGGCATGGATGGCATTGGATTGTGGTGATTTTTGTATGTTTTTTGATTTTTTGGGGTGTTGATGGGGCCTGTCCATGTGGGCGGGGGCCATTTTGAGTGCTGGTACAGGCAGGGCCTGGCCATGTGCTGGGGGGCAAGGGGCCATTTTGAGGGCAGGCAGTGTTCTCAGGTCTGCACCCATTTTTCCTAGCTTTCATCCATTATGCCCAGGGGTAGTGAGTGGTGCATGGGCCTAGTCTTTCTGTAGGGTGTCTTGAATTTAAACATCATTGAGGGCATGGATGGCATGGGATTGTGCTGATTTTTCTGTGCTTTTCGATGTTTTTTTGGCTGCTGTTGGGGCCTTATGCCCAGGGGTACCCAGTGGTGCATGGACTGAGTCTTTCTGTGGGGTCTCTTTAATGTAAACATTATGGAGGGCATGGATGGCATTGGATTGTGGTGGTTTTTGTGATTTTTTTTATTTTTTGTGGTGTTGATGGGGCCTGTCCATGTTAGTGGGGGCCATTTTGAGTGCTGGTACAGGCAGAGCCTCGCTATGTGCTGGGCGGCAAGGGGCCATTTTGAAGGCAGGCAGTGTTCTCAGGCCTGCACCCATTTTGCCTAGCTTTCATCCATTATGCCCAGGGGTTGTGAGTGGTGCATGGGCCGAGTCTTTCTGTGGGGTGTTTAGAATTTAAACATCATTGAGGGCATGGATTGCATGGGATTGTGCTGATTTTTATGTGTTTTTCGATTTTTTTGGCTGCTGTTGGGGCCTTTTGCCCAGGGGTACCCAGTGGTGCATGGACTGAGTCTTTCAGTGGGGTCTCTTTAATGTAAACATCATGGAGGGCATGGATGGCATTGGATTGTGGTGATTTTTGTGTGTTTTTCGATTTTTTGGGGTGTTGATGGGGCCTGTCCAAGTGGGTGGGGGCCATTTTGAGTGCTGGTACAGGCAGGGCCTGGCCATGTGCTGGGGGGCAAGGGGCCATTTTGAAGGCAGGCAGTGTTCTCAGGCCTGCACCCATTTTGCCTAGCTTTTATCCATTATGCCCAGGGCTGATGAGTGGTGCATGGGCCTAGTCTTTCTGTGGGGTGTCTTGAATTTAAACATCATTGAGGGCATGGATGGCATGGGATTGTGCTGATTTTTCTGTGTTTTTCGATTTTTTTTGGCTGCTGTTGGGGCCTTATGCCCAGGGGTACCCAGTGGTGCATGGACTGAGTCTTTCTGTGGGGTCTCTTTAATGTAAACATCATGGAGGGCATGGATGGCATTGGATTGTGGTGATTTGTGTGTGTTTTTTTTATTTTTGGGGTTGTTGATGGGGCCTGTCCATGTGGGTGGGGGCCATTTTGAGTGCTGGTACAGGCAGGGCCTGGCCATGTGCCTGGGGGCAAGGGGCCATTTTGAAGGCAGGCAGTGTTCTCAGGCCTGCACAATTTTGCCTAGCTTTTATCCATTATGCCCCGGGGTAATGAGTGGTGCATGGGCCTAGTCTTTCTGTGGGGTGTCTTGAATTTAAACATAATTGAGGGCATGGATGGCATGGGATTGTGCAGATTTCTGTGTGTTTTTCGATTGTTTTGGCTGCTGTTGGGGCCTTTTGCCCAGGGGTACCCAGTGGTGCTTGGACTGAGTCTTTCAGTGGGGTCTCTTTAATGTAAACATCATGGAGGGCATGGATGGCATTGGATTATGGTGATTTTTGTGTGTTTTTCGATTTTTTGGGGTGTTGATGGGGCCTGTCCAAGTGGGTGGGGGCCATTTTGAGTGCTGGTACAGGTAGGGCCTGGCCATGTGCTGGGGGGCAAGGGGCCATTTTGAAGGCAGGCAGTGTTCTCAGGCCTGCACCCATTTTGCCTAGCTTTTATCCATTATGCCCAGGGGTGATGAGTGGTGCATGGGCCTAGTCTTTCTGTGGGGTGTCTTGAATGTAAACATCATTGAGGGCATGGATGGAATGGGATTGTGCTGATTTTTGTATGTTTTTCGATTTTTGTGGCTGCTGTTGGGGCCTTATGCCCAGGGGTACCCAGTGGTGCATGGACTGAGTCTTTCTGTGGGGTCTCTTTAATGTAAACATCATGGAGGGCATGGATGGCATTGGATTGTGGTGATTTGTGTGTGTTTTTTTATTTTTGGGGTTGTTGATGGGGCCTGTCCATGTGGGTGGGGGCCATTTTGAGTGCTGGTACAGGCAGGGCCTGGCCATGTGCCTGGGGGCAAGGGCCATTTTGAAGGCAGGCAGTGTTCTCAGGCCTGCACAATTTTGCCTAGCTTTTATCCATTATGCCCAGGGGTAATGAGTGGTGCATGGGCCTAGTCTTTCTGTGGGGTGTCTTGAATTTAAACATAATTGAGGGCATGGATGGCATGGGATTGCGCTGATTTCTGTGTGTTTTTCGATTGTTTTGGCTGCTGTTGGGGCCTTTTGCCCAGGGGTACCCAGTGGTGCATAGACTGAGTCTTTCTGTGGGGTCTCTTTAATGTAAACATCATGGAGGGCATGGATGGCATTGGATTGTGGTGATTTTTGTTATTTTTTTTATTTTTTGTGGTGTTGATGGGGCCTGTCCATGTAGGTGGGGGCCATTTTGAGTGCTGGTACAGGCAGAGCCTCGCCATGTGCTGGGCGGCAAGGGGCCATTTTGAAGGCAGGCAGTGTTCTCAGGCCTGCACCCATTTTGCCTAGCTTTCATCCATTATGCCCAGGGGTAGTGAGTGGTGCATGGGTCGAGTCTTTCTGTGGGGTGTTTAGAATTTAAACATCATTGAAGGCATGGATGGAATGGGATTGTGCTGATTTTTGTGTTTTTCGATTTTTGTGGCTGCTGTTGGGGCCTTTTGCCCAGCGGTACCCAGTGGTGCATGGACTGAGACTTTCTGTGTGGTCTCTTTAATTTAAACATCATGGAGGGCATGGATGGCATTGGATTGTGGTGATTTTTGTGTGTTTTTCGATTTTTTGGGGTGTTGAAGGGGCCTGTCCATGTGGGTGGGGGCCATTTTGAGTGCTGGTACAGGCAGGGCCTCGCCATGTGCTGGGCGGCAAGGGGCTATTTTGAAGGCAGGCAGTGTTCTCAGGCCTGCACCCATTTTGCCTAGCTTTTATCCATTATGCCCAGGGCTGATGAGTGGTGCATGGGCCTAGTCTTTCTGTGGGGTGTCTTGAATTTAAACATCATTGAGGGCATGGATGGAATGGGATTGTGCTGATTTTTGTGTGCTTTTCGATTTTTGTGGCTGCTGTTGGGGCCTTTTGCCCAGCGGTACCCAGTGGTGCATGGACTGAGTCTTTCTGTGTGGTCTCTTTAATGTAAACATCATGGAGGGCATGGATGGCATTGGATTGTGGTGATTTTTGTGTGTTTTTCGATTTTTTGGGGTGTTGATGGGGCCTGTCCATGTGGGCGGGGGCCATTTTGAGTGCTGGTACAGGCAGGGCCTGGCCATGTGCTGGGGGGCAAGGGGCCATTTTGAAGGAAGGCAGTGTTCTCAGGCCTGCACCCATTTTTCCTAGCTTTCATCCATTATGCCCAGGGGTAGTGAGTGGTGCATGGGCCTAGTCTTTCTGTAGGGTGTATTGAATTTAAACATCATTGAGGGCATGGATGGCATGGGATTGTGCTGATTTTTCTGTGTTTTTCGATTTTTTTTGGCTGCTGTTGGGGCCTTATGCCCAGGGGTACCCAGTGGTGCATGGACTGAGTCTTTTTGTGGGGTCTCTTTAATGTAAACATCATGGAGGGCATGGATGGCATTGGATTGTGGTGATTTGTGTGTGTTTTTTTATTTTTGGGGGTGTTGATGGGGCCTGTCCATGTGGGTGGGGGCCATTTTGAGTGCTGGTACAGGCAGGGCCTGGCCATGTGCCGGGGGGGAAGGGGCCATTTTGAAGGCAGGCAGTGTTCTCAGGCCTGCACAATTTTGCCTAGCTTTTATCCATTATGCCCAGGGGTAATGAGTGGTGCATGGGCCTAGTCTTTCTGTGGGGTGTCTTGAATTTAAACATAATTGAGGGCATGGATGGCATGGGATTGTGCAGATTTCTGTGTGTTTTTCGATTGTTTTGGCTGCTGTTGGGGCCTTTTGCCCAGGGGTACCCAGTGGTGCATGGACTGAGTCTTTCTCTGGGGTCTCTTTAATGTAAACATCATGGAGGGCATGGATGGCATTGGATTGTGGTGATTTTTGTGATTTTTTTGATTTTTTGTGGTGTTGATGGGGCCTGTCCATGTGGGTGGGGGCCATTTTGAGTGCTGGTACAGGCAGTGCCTGGCCATGTGCTGGGGGCAAGGGGCCATTTTGAAGGCAGGCAGTGTTCTCAGGCCTGCACCCATTTTGCCTAGCTTTCATCCATTATGCCCAGGGGTAGTGAGTGGTGCATGGGCCTAGTCTTTCTGTAGGGTGTCTTGAATTTAAACATCATTGAGGGCATGGATGGCATGGGATTGTGCTGATTTTTCTGTGTTTTTCGATGTTTTTTTGGCTGCTGTTGGGACCTTATGCCCAGGGGTACCCAGTGGTGCATGGACTGAGTCTTTCTGTGGGGTCTCTTTAATGTAAACATCATGGAGGGCATGGATGGCATTGGATTGTGGTGATTTGTGTGTGTTTTTTTATTTTTGGGGGTGTTGATGGGGCCTGTCCATGTGGGTGGGAGCCATTTTGAGTGCTGGTACAGGCAGGGCCTGGCCATGTGCCTGGGGGCAAGGGCCATTTTGAAGGCAGGCAGTGTTCTCAGGCCTGCACAATTTTGCCTAGCTTTTATCCATTATGCCCAGGGGTAATGAGTGGTGCATGGGCCTAGTCTTTCTGTGGGGTGTTTAGAATTTAAACATCATTGAGGGCATGGATGGAATGGGATTGTGCTGATTTTTGTGTTTTTCGATTTTTGTGGCTGCTGTTGGGGCCTTTTGCCCAGCGGTACCCAGTGGTGCATGGACTGAGACTTTCTGTGTGGTCTCTTTAATTTAAACATCATGGAGGGCATGGGTGGCATTGGATTGTGGTGATTTGTGTGTGTTTTTCGATTTTTTGGGGTGTTGAAGGGGCCTGTCCATGTGGGTGGGGGCCATTTTGAGTGCTGGTACAGGCAGGGCCTCGCCATGTGCTGGGCGGCAAGGGGCTATTTTGAAGGCAGGCAGTGTTCTCAGGCCTGCACCCATTTTGCCTAGCTTTTATCCATTATGCCCAGGGCTGATGAGTGGTGCATGGGCCTAGTCTTTCTGTGGGGTGTCTTGAATTTAAACATCATTGAGGGCATGGATGGAATGGGATTGTGCTGATTTTTGTGTGTTTTTCGATTTTTGTGGCTGCTGTTGGGGCCTTTTGCCCAGCGGTACCCAGTGGTGCATGGACTGAGTCTTTCTGTGTGGTCTCTTTAATGTAAACATCATGGAGGGCATGGATGGCATTGGATTGTGGTGATTTTTGTGTGTTTTTCGATTTTTTGGGGTGTTGATGGGGCCTGTCCATGTGGGCGGGGGCCATTTTGAGTGCTGGTACAGGCAGGGCCTGGCCATGTGCTGGGGGGCAAGGGGCCATTTTGAAGGAAGGCAGTGTTCTCAGGCCTGCACCCATTTTTCCTAGCTTTCATCCATTATGCCCAGGGGTAGTGAGTGGTGCATGGGCCTAGTCTTTCTGTAGGGTGTCTTGAATTTAAACATCATTGAGGGCATGGATGGCATGGATTGTGCTGATTTTTCTGTGTTTTTCGATTTTTTTGGGCTGTTGTTGGGGCCTTATGCCCAGGGGTACCCAGTGGTGCATGGACTGAGTCTTTTTGTGGGGTCTCTTTAATGTAAACATCATGGAGGGCATGGATGGCATTGGATTGTGGTGATTTGTGTGTGTTTTTTTATTTTTGGGGGTGTTGATGGGGCCTGTCCATGTGGGTGGGGGCCATTTTGAGTGCTGGTACAGGCAGGGCCTGGCCATGTGCCGGGGGGGAAGGGGCCATTTTGAAGGCAGGCAGTGTTCTCAGGCCTGCACAATTTTGCCTAGCTTTTATCCATTATGCCCAGGGGTAATGAGTGGTGCATGGGCCTAGTCTTTCTGTGGGGTGGCTTGAATTTAAACATAATTGAGGGCATGGATGGCATGGGATTGTGCAGATTTCTGTGTGTTTTTCGATTGTTTTGGCTGCTGTTGGGGCCATTTGCCCAGGGGTACCTAGTGGTGCATGGACTGAGTCTTTCTGTGTGGTCTCTTTAATTTAAACATCATGGAGGGCATGGATGGCATTGGATTGTGGTGATTTTTGTATGTTTTTTGATTTTTTGGGGTGTTGATGGGGCCTGTCCATGTGGGCGGGGGCCATTTTGAGTGCTGGTACAGGCAGGGCCTGGCCATGTGCTGGGGGGCAAGGGGCCATTTTGAGGGCAGGCAGTGTTCTCAGGTCTGCACCCATTTTTCCTAGCTTTCATCCATTATGCCCAGGGGTAGTGAGTGGTGCATGGGCCTAGTCTTTCTGTAGGGTGTCTTGAATTTAAACATCATTGAGGGCATGGATGGCATGGGATTGTGCTGATTTTTCTGTGTTTTTCGATGTTTTTTTGGCTGCTGTTGGGGCCTTATGCCCAGGGGTACCCAGTGGTGCATGGACTGAGTCTTTCTGTGGGGTCTCTTTAATGTAAACATCATGGAGGGCATGGATGGCATTGGATTGTGGTGGTTTTTGTGATTTTTTTTATTTTTTGTGGTGTTGATGGGGCCTGTCCATGTTAGTGGGGGCCATTTTGAGTGCTGGTACAGGCAGAGCCTCGCCATGTGCTGGGCGGCAAGGGGCCATTTTGAAGGCAGGCAGTGTTCTCAGGCCTGCACCCATTTTGCCTAGCTTTCATCCATTATGCCCAGGGGTCGTGAGTGGTGCATGGGCCGAGTCTTTCTGTGGGGTGTTTAGAATTTAAACATCATTGAGGGCATGGATTGCATGGGATTGTGCTGATTTTTATGTGTTTTTCGATTTTTTTGGCTGCTGTTGGGGCCTTTTGCCCAGGGGTACCCAGTGGTGCATGGACTGAGTCTTTCAGTGGGGTCTCTTTAATGTAAACATCATGGAGGGCATGGATGGCATTGGATTGTGGTGATTTTTGTGTGTTTTTCGATTTTTTGGGGTGTTGATGGGGCCTGTCCAAGTGGGTGGGGGCCATTTTGAGTGCTGGTGCAGGCAGGGCCTGGCCATGTGCTGGGGGGCAAGGGGCCATTTTGAAGGCAGGCAGTGTTCTCAGGCCTGCACCCATTTTGCCTAGCTTTTATCCATTATGCCCAGGGCCGATGAGTGGTGCATGGGCCTAGTCTTTCTGTGGGGTGTCTTGAATTTAAACATCATTGAGGGCATGGATGGAATGGGATTGTGCTGATTTTTGTGTGTTTTTCGATTTTTGTGGCTGCTGTTGGGGCCTTTTGCCCAGCGGTACCCAGTGGTGCATGGACTGAGTCTTTCTGTGTGGTCTCTTTAATTTAAACATCATGGAGTGCATGGATGGCATTGGATTGTGGTGATTTTTGTGTGTTTTTCGATTTTTTGGGGTGTTGATGGGGCCTGTCCATGTGGGCGGGGGCCATTTTGAGTGCTGGTACAGGCAGGGCCTGGCCATGTGCTGGGGGGCAAGGGGCCATTTTGAAGGAAGGCAGTGTTCTCAGGCCTGCACCCATTTTTCCTAGCTTTCATCCATTATGCCCAGGGGTAGTGAGTGGTGCATGGGCCTAGTCTTTCTGTAGGGTGTCTTGAATTTAAACATCATTGAGGGCATGGATGGCATGGGATTGTGCTGATTTTTCTGTGTTTTTCGATTTTTTTTGGCTGCTTTTGGGGCCTTATGCCCAGGGGTACCCAGTGGTGCATGGACTGAGTCTTTCTGTGGGGTCTCTTTAATGTAAACATCATGGAGGGCATGGATGGCATTGGATTGTGGTGATTTGTGTGTGTTTTTTTATTTTTGGGGTTGTTGATGGGGCCTGTCCATGTGGGTGGGGGCCATTTTGAGTGCTGGTACAGGCAGGGCCTCGCCATGTGCTGGGCGGCAAGGGGCTATTTTGAAGGCAGGCAGTGTTCTCAGGCCTGCACCCATTTTTCCTAGCTTTCATCCATTATGCCCAGGGGTAGTGAGTGGTGCATGGGCCTAGTCTTTCTGTAGGGTGTCTTGAATTTAAACATCATTGAGGGCATGGATGGCATGGGATTGTGCTGATTTTTCTGTGTTTTTCGATTTTTTTAGGCTGCTGTTGGGGCCTTATGCCCAGGGGTACCCAGTGGTGCATGGACTGAGTCTTTTTGTGGGGTCTCTTTAATGTAAACATCATGGAGGGCATGGATGGCATTGGATTGTGGTGATTTGTGTGTGTTTTTTTATTTTTGGGGGTGTTGATGGGGCCTGTCCATGTGGGTGGGGGCCATTTTGAGTGCTGGTACAGGCAGGGCCTGGCCATGTGCCGGGGGGGAAGGGGCCATTTTGAAGGCAGGCAGTGTTCTCAGGCCTGCACAATTTTGCCTAGCTTTTATCCATTATGCCCAGGGGTAATGAGTGGTGCATGGGCCTAGTCTTTCTGTGGGGTGTCTTGAATTTAAACATAATTGAGGGCATGGATGGCATGGGATTGTGCAGATTTCTGTGTGTTTTTCGATTGTTTTGGCTGCTGTTGGGGCCATTTGCCCAGGGGTACCTAGTGGTGCATGGACTGAGTCTTTCTGTGTGGTCTCTTTAATTTAAACATCATGGAGGGCATGGATGGCATGGGATTGTGCTGATTTTTCTGTGTTTTTCGATGTTTTTTTGGCTGCTGTTGGGGCCTTATGCCCAGGGGTACCCAGTGGTGCATGGACTGAGTCTTTCTGTGGGGTCTCTTTAATGTAAACATCATGGAGGGCATGGATGGCATTGGATTGTGGTGGTTTTTGTGATTTTTTTTATTTTTTGTGGTGTTGATGGGGCCTGTCCATGTTAGTGGGGGCCATTTTGAGTGCTGGTACAGGCAGAGCCTCGCCATGTGCTGGGCGGCAAGGGGCCATTTTGAAGGCAGGCAGTGTTCTCAGGCCTGCACCCATTTTGCCTAGCTTTCATCCATTATGCCCAGGGGTCGTGAGTGGTGCATGGGCCGAGTCTTTCTGTGGGGTGTTTAGAATTTAAACATCATTGAGGGCATGGATTGCATGGGATTGTGCTGATTTTTATGTGTTTTTCGATTTTTTTGGCTGCTGTTGGGGCCTTTTGCCCAGGGGTACCCAGTGGTGCATGGACTGAGTCTTTCAGTGGGGTCTCTTTAATGTAAACATCATGGAGGGCATGGATGGCATTGGATTGTGGTGATTTTTGTGTGTTTTTCGATTTTTTGGGGTGTTGATGGGGCCTGTCCAAGTGGGTGGGGGCCATTTTGAGTGCTGGTGCAGGCAGGGCCTGGCCATGTGCTGGGGGGCAAGGGGCCATTTTGAAGGCAGGCAGTGTTCTCAGGCCTGCACCCATTTTGCCTAGCTTTTATCCATTATGCCCAGGGCTGATGAGTGGTGCATGGGCCTAGTCTTTCTGTGGGGTGTCTTGAATTTAAACATCATTGAGGGCATGGATGGAATGGGATTGTGCTGATTTTTGTGTGTTTTTCGATTTTTGTGGCTGCTGTTGGGGCCTTTTGCCCAGCGGTACCCAGTGGTGCATGGACTGAGTCTTTCTGTGTGGTCTCTTTAATTTAAACATCATGGAGTGCATGGATGGCATTGGATTGTGGTGATTTTTGTGTGTTTTTCGATTTTTTGGGGTGTTGATGGGGCCTGTCCATGTGGGCGGGGGCCATTTTGAGTGCTGGTACAGGCAGGGCCTGGCCATGTGCTGGGGGGCAAGGGGCCATTTTGAAGGAAGGCAGTGTTCTCAGGCCTGCACCCATTTTTCCTAGCTTTCATCCATTATGCCCAGGGGTAGTGAGTGGTGCATGGGCCTAGTCTTTCTGTAGGGTGTCTTGAATTTAAACATCATTGAGGGCATGGATGGCATGGGATTGTGCTGATTTTCCTGTGTTTTTCGATTTTTTTTGGCTGCTGTTGGGGCCTTATGCCCAGGGGTACCCAGTGGTGCATGGACTGAGTCTTTCTGTGGGGTCTCTTTAATGTAAACATCATGGAGGGCATGGATGGCATTGGATTGTGGTGATTTGTGTGTGTTTTTTCTATTTTTGGGGTTGTTGATGGGGCCTGTCCATGTGGGTGGGGGCCATTTTGAGTGCTGGTACAGGCAGGGCCTGGCCATGTGCCTGGGGGCAAGGGGCCATTTTGAAGGCAGGCAGTGTCCTCAGGCCTGCACAATTTTGCCTAGCTTTTATCCATTATGCCCAGGGGTAATGAGTGGTGCATGGGCCTAGTCTTTCTGTGGGGTGTCTTGAATTTAAACATAATTGAGGGCATGGATGGCATGGGATTGTGCAGATTTCTGTGTGTTTTTCGATTGTTTTGGCTGGTGTTGGGGCCTTTTGCCCAGGGGTACCCAGTGGTGCTTGGACTGAGTCTTTCAGTGGGGTCTCTTTAATGTAAACATCATGGAGGGCATGGATGGCATTGGATTATGGTGATTTTTGTGTGTTTTTCGATTTTTTGGGGTGTTGATGGGGCCTGTCCAAGTGGGTGGGGGCCATTTTGAGTGCTGGTACAGGTAGGGCCTGGCCATGTGCTGGGGGGCAAGGGGCCATTTTGAAGGCAGGCAGTGTTCTCAGGCCTGCACCCATTTTGCCTAGCTTTTATCCATTATGCCCAGGGGTGATGAGTGGTGCATGGGCCTAGTCTTTCTGTGGGGTGTCTTGAATGTAAACATCATTGAGGGCATGGATGGAATGGGATTGTGCTGATTTTTGTATGTTTTTCGATTTTTGTGGCTGCTGTTGGGGCCTTTTGCCCAGGGGTACCCAGTGGTGCATAGACTGAGTCTTTCTGTGGGGTCTCTTTAATGTAAACATCATGGAGGGCATGGATGGCATTGGATTGTGGTGATTTTTGTGATTTTTTTTATTTTTTGTGGTGTTGATGGGGCCTGTCCATGTGGGTGGGGGCCATTTTGAGTGCTGGTACAGGCAGGGCCTGGCCATGTGCCTGGGGGCAAGGGCCATTTTGAAGGCAGGCAGTGTTCTCAGGCCTGCACAATTTTGCCTAGCTTTTATCCATTATGCCCAGGGGTATTGAGTGGTGCATGGGCCTAGTCTTTCTGTGGGGTGTCTTGAATTTAAACATAATTGAGGGCATGGATGGCATGGGATTGCGCTGATTTCTGTGTGTTTTTCGATTGTTTTGGCTGCTGTTGGGGCCTTTTGCCCAGGGGTACCCAGTGGTGCATAGACTGAGTCTTTCTGTGGGGTCTCTTTAATGTAAACATCATGGAGGGCATGGATGGCATTGGATTGTGGTGATTTTTGTGATTTTTTTTATTTTTTGTGGTGTTGATGGGGCCTGTCCATGTAGGTGGGGGCCATTTTGAGTGCTGGTACAGGCAGAGCCTCGCCATGTGCTGGGCGGCAAGGGGCCATTTTGAAGGCAGGCAGTGTTCTCAGGCCTGCACCCATTTTGCCTAGCTTTCATCCATTATGCCCAGGGGTAGTGAGTGGTGCATGGGTCGAGTCTTTCTGTGGGGTGTTTAGAATTTAAACATCATTGAGGGCATGGATGGAATGGGATTGTGCTGATTTTTGTGTTTTTCGATTTTTGTGGCTGCTGTTGGGGCCTTTTGCCCAGCGGTACCCAGTGGTGCATGGACTGAGACTTTCTGTGTGGTCTCTTTAATTTAAACATCATGGAGGGCATGGATGGCATTGGATTGTGGTGATTTTTGTGTGTTTTTCGATTTTTTGGGGTGTTGAAGGGGCCTGTCCATGTGGGTGGGGGCCATTTTGAGTGCTGGTACAGGCAGGGCCTCGCCATGTGCTGGGCGGCAAGGGGCTATTTTGAAGGCAGGCAGTGTTCTCAGGCCTGCACCCATTTTGCCTCTTTTTTATCCATTATGCCCAGGGCTGATGAGTGGTGCATGGGCCTAGTCTTTCTGTGGGGTGTCTTGAATTTAAACATCATTGAGGGCATGGATGGAATGGGATTGTCCTGATTTTTGTGTGCTTTTCGATTTTTGTGGCTGCTGTTGGGGCCTTTTGCCCAGCGGTACCCAGTGGTGCATGGACTGAGTCTTTCTGTGTGGTCTCTTTAATGTAAACATCATGGAGGGCATGGATGGCATTGGATTGTGGTGATTTTTGTGTGTTTTTCGATTTTTTGGGGTGTTGATGGGGCCTGTCCATGTGGGCGGGGGCCATTTTGAGTGCTGGTACAGGCAGGGCCTGGCCATGTGCTGGGGGGCAAGGGGCCATTTTGAAGGAAGGCAGTGTTCTCAGGCCTGCACCCATTTTTCCTAGCTTTCATCCATTATGCCCAGGGGTAGTGAGTGGTGCATGGGCCTAGTCTTTCTGTAGGGTGTCTTGAATTTAAACATCATTGAGGGCATGGATGGCATGGGATTGTGCTGATTTTTCTGTGTTTTTCGATTTTTTTTGGCTGCTGTTGGGGCCTTTTGCCCAGCGGTACCCAGTGGTGCATGGACTGAGACTTTCTGTGTGGTCTCTTTAATTTAAACATCATGGAGGGCATGGATGGCATTGGATTGTGGTGATTTTTGTGTGTTTTTCGATTTTTTGGGGTGTTGAAGGGGCCTGTCCATGTGGGTGGGGGCCATTTTGAGTGCTGGTACAGGCAGGGCCTCGCCATGTGCTGGGCGGCAAGGGGCTATTTTGAAGGCAGGCAGTGTTCTCAGGCCTGCACCCATTTTGCCTCTTTTTTATCCATTATGCCCAGGGCTGATGAGTGGTGCATGGGCCTAGTCTTTCTGTGGGGTGTCTTGAATTTAAACATCATTGAGGGCATGGATGGAATGGGATTGTGCTGATTTTTGTGTGCTTTTCGATTTTTGTGGCTGCTGTTGGGGCCTTTTGCCCAGCGGTACCCAGTGGTGCATGGACTGAGTCTTTCTGTGTGGTCTCTTTAATGTAAACATCATGGAGGGCATGGATGGCATTGGATTGTGGTGATTTTTGTGTGTTTTTCGATTTTTTGGGGTGTTGATGGGGCCTGTCCATGTGGGCGGGGGCCATTTTGAGTGCTGGTACAGGCAGGGCCTGGCCATGTGCTGGGGGGCAAGGGGCCATTTTGAAGGAAGGCAGTGTTCTCAGGCCTGCACCCATTTTTCCTAGCTTTCATCCATTATGCCCAGGGGTAGTGAGTGGTGCATGGGCCTAGTCTTTCTGTAGGGTGTCTTGAATTTAAACATCATTGAGGGCATGGATGGCATGGGATTGTGCTGATTTTTCTGTGTTTTTCGATTTTTTTTGGCTGCTGTTGGGGCCTTATGCCCAGGGGTACCCAGTGGTGCATGGACTGAGTCTTTTTGTGGGGTCTCTTTAATGTAAACATCATGGAGGGCATGGATGGCATTGGATTGTGGTGATTTGTGTGTGTTTTTTTATTTTTGGGGGTGTTGATGGGGCCTGTCCATGTGGGTGGGGGCCATTTTGAGTGCTGGTACAGGCAGGGCCTGGCCATGTGCCGGGGGGGAAGGGGCCATTTTGAAGGCAGGCAGTGTTCTCAGGCCTGCACAATTTTGCATAGCTTTTATCCATTATGCCCAGGGGTAATGAGTGGTGCATGGGCCTAGTCTTTCTGTGGGGTGTCTTGAATTTAAACATAATTGAGGGCATGGATGGCATGGGATTGTGCAGATTTCTGTGTGTTTTTCGATTGTTTTGGCTGCTGTTGGGGCCTTTTGCCCAGGGGTACCCAGTGGTGCATGGACTGAGTCTTTCTGTGGGGTCTCTTTAATGTAAACATCATGGAGGGCATGGATGGCATTGGATTGTGGTGATTTTTGTGATTTTTTTGATTTTTTGTGGTGTTGATGGGGCCTGTCCATGTGGGTGGGGGCCATTTTGAGTGCTGGTACAGGCAGTGCCTGGCCATGTGCTGGGGGCAAGGGGCCATTTTGAAGGCAGGCAGTGTTCTCAGGCCTGCACCCATTTTGCCTAGCTTTCATCCATTATGCCCAGGGGTAATGAGTGGTGCATGGGCCTAGTCTTTCTGTACGGTGTCTTGAATTTAAACATCATTGAGGGCATGGATGGAATTCGATTGTGCTGATTTTTGTGTGTTTTTCGATTTTTGTGGCTGCTGTTGGGGCCTTTTGCCCAGCGGTACCCAGTGGTGCATGGACTGAGTCTTTCTGTGTGGTCTCTTTAATTTAAACATCATGGAGGGCATGGATGGCATTGGATTGTGGTGATTTTTGTATGTTTTTTGATTTTTTGGGGTGTTGATGGGGCCTGTCCATGTGGGCGGGGGCCATTTTGAGTGCTGGTACAAGCAGGGCCTGGCCATGTGCTGGGGGGCAAGGGGCCATTTTGAGGGCAGGCAGTGTTCTCAGGTCTGCACCCATTTTTCCTAGCTTTCATCCATTATGCCCAGGGGTAGTGAGTGGTGCATGGGCCTAGTCTTTCTGTAGGGTGTCTTGAATTTAAACATCATTGAGGGCATGGATGGCATGGGATTGTGCTGATTTTTCTGTGTTTTTCGATGTTTTTTTGGCTGCTGTTGGGGCCTTATGCCCAGGGGTACCCAGTGGTGCATGGACTGAGTCTTTCTGTGGGGTCTCTTTAATGTAAACATCATGGAGGGCATGGATGGCATTGGATTGTGGTGATTTTTGTGATTTTTTTTTTTTTTGTGGTGTTGATGGGGCCTGTCCATGTGGGTGGGGGCCATTTTGAGTGCTGGTACAGGCAGAGCCTCGCCATGTGCTGGGCGGCAAGGGGCCATTTTGAAGGCAGGCAGTGTTCTCAGGCCTGCACCCATTTTGCCTAGCTTTCATCCATTATGCCCAGGGGTCGTGAGTGGTGCATGGGCCGAGTCTTTCTGTGGGGTGTTTAGAATTTAAGCATCATTGAGGGCATGGATTGCATGGGATTGTGCTGATTTTTATGTGTTTTTCGATTTTTTTGGCTGCTGTTGGGGCCTTTTGCCCAGGGGTACCCAGTGGTGCATGGACTGAGTCTTTCTGTGGGGTCTCTTTAATGTAAACATCATGGAGGGCATGGATGGCATTGGATTGTGGTGATTTGTGTGTGTTTTTTTATTTTTGGGGTTGTTGATGGGGCCTGTCCATGTGGGTGGGGGCCATTTTGAGTGCTGGTACAGGCAAGGCCTGGCCATGTGCCTGGGGGCAAGGGGCCATTTTGAAGGCAGGCAGTGTTCTCAGGCCTGCACAATTTTGCCTAGCTTTTATCCATATTGCCTAGGGGTAATGAGTGGTGCATGGGCCTAGTCTTTCTGTGGGGTGTCTTGAATTTAAACATAATTGAGGGCATGGATGGCATGGGATTGTGCAGATTTCTGTGTGTTTTTCGATTGTTTTGGCTGCTGTTGGGGCCTTTTGCCCAGGGGTACCCAGTGGTGCATGGACTGAGTCTTTCAGTGGGGTCTCTTTAATGTAAACATCATGGAGGGCATGGATGGCATTGGATTATGGTGATTTTTGTGTGTTTTTCGATTTTTTAGGGTGTTGATGGGGCCTGTCCAAGTGGGTGGGGGCCATTTTGAGTGCTGGTACAGGCAGGGCCTGGCCATGTGCTGGGGGGCAAGGGGCCATTTTGAAGGCAGGCAGTGTTCTCAGGCCTGCACCCATTTTGCCTAGCTTTTATCCATTATGCCCAGGGCTGATGAGTGGTGCATGGGCCTAGTCTTTCTGTGGGGTGTCTTGAATTTAAACATCATTGAGGGCATGGATGGAATGGGATTGTGCTGATTTTTGTGTTTTTCGATTTTTGTGGCTGCTGTTGGGGCCTTTTGCCCAGCGGTACCCAGTGGTGCATGGACTGAGTCTTTCTGTGTGGTCTCTTTAATTTAAACATCATGTAGGGCATGGATGGCATTGGATTGTGGTGATTTTTGTGTGGTTTTTGATTTTTTGGGGTGTTGATGGGGCCTGTCCATGTGGGCGGGGGCCATTTTGAGGGCTGGTACAGGCAGGGCCCGGCCATGTGCTGGGGGGCAAGGGGCCATTTTGAAGGAAGGCAGTGTTCTCAGGCCTGCACCCATTTTTCCTAGCTTTCATCCATTATGCCCAGGGGTAGTGAGTGGTGCATGGGCCTAGTCTTTCTGTAGGGTGTCTTGAATTTAAACATCATTGAGGGCATGGATGGCATGGGATTGTGCTGATTTTTCTGTGTTTTTCGATTTTTTTTGGCTGCTGTTGGGGCCTTATGCCCAGGGGTACACAGTGGTGCATGGACTGAGTCTTTCTGTGGGGTCTCTTTAATGTAAACATCATGGAGGGCATGGATGGCATTGGATTGTGGTGATTTGTGTGTGTTTTTTTATTTTTGGGGTTGTTGACGGGGCCTGTCCATGTGGGTGGGGGCCATTTTGAGTGCTGGTACAGGCAGGGCCTGGCCATGTGCCTGGGGGCAAGGGGCCATTTTGAAGGCAGGCAGTGTTCTCAGGCCTGCACAATTTTGCCTAGCTTTTATCCATTATGCCCAGGGGTAATGAGTGGTGCATGGGCCTAGTCTTTCTGTGGGGTGTCTTGAATTTAAACATAATTGAGGGCATGGATGGCATGGGATTGTGCAGATTTCTGTGTGTTTTTCGATTGTTTTGGCTGCTGTTGGGGCCTTTTGCACAGGGGTACCCAGTGGTGCTTGGACTGAGTCTTTCAGTGGGGTCTCTTTAATGTAAACATCATGGAGGGCATGGATGGCATTGGATTATGGTGATTTTTGTGTGTTTTTCGATTTTTTGGGGTGTTGATGGGGCCTGTCCAAGTGGGTGGGGGCCATTTTGAGTGCTGGTACAGGTAGGGCCTGGCCATGTGCTGGGGGGCAAGGGGCCATTTTGAAGGCAGGCAGTGTTCTCAGGCCTGCACCCATTTTGCCTAGCTTTTATCCATTATGCCCAGGGGTGATGAGTGGTGCATGGGCCTAGTCTTTCTGTGGGGTGTCTTGAATGTAAACATCATTGCGGGCATGGATGGAATGGGATTGTGCTTATTTTTGTGTGTTTTTCGATTTTTGTGGCTGCTGTTGGGGCCTTATGCCCAGGGGTACCCAGTGGTGCATGGACTGAGTCTTTCTGTGGGGTCTCTTTAATGTAAACATCATGGAGGGCATGGATGGCATTGGATTGTGGTGATTTGTGTGTGTTTTTTTATTTTTTGTGGTGTTGATGGGGCCTGTCCATGTGGGTGGGGGCCATTTTGAGTGCTGGTACAGGCAGGGCCTGGCCATGTGCCTGGGGGCAAGGGCCATTTTGAAGGCAGGCAGTGTTCTCAGGCCTGCACAATTTTGCCTAGCTTTTATCCATTATGCCCAGGGGTAATGAGTGGTGCATGGGCCTAGTCTTTCTGTGGGGTGTCTTGAATTTAAACATAATTGAGGGCATGGATGGCATGGGATTGTGCTGATTTCTGTGTGTTTTTCAATTGTTTTGGCTGCTGTTGGGGCCTTTTGCCCAGGGGTACCCAGTGGTGCATGGACTGAGACTTTCTGTGTGGTCTCTTTAATTTAAACATCATGGAGGGCATGGATGGCATTGGATTGTGGTGATTTTTGTGTGTTTTTCGATTTTTTGGGGTGTTGAAGGGGCCTGTCCATGTGGGTGGGGGCCATTTTGAGTGCTGATACAGGCAGGGCCTGGCCATGTGCTGGGCGGCAAGGGGCTATTTTGAAGGCAGGCAGTGTTCTCAGGCCTGCACCCATTTTGCCTAGCTTTTATCCATTATGCCCAGGGCTGATGAGTGGTGCATGGGCCTAGTCTTTCTGTGGGGTGTCTTGAATTTAAACATCATTGAGGGCATGGATGGAATGGGATTGTGCTGATTTTTGTGTTTTTCGATTTTTGTGGCTGCTGTTGGGGCCTTTTGCCCAGCGGTACCCAGTGGTGCATGGACTGAGTCTTTCTGTGTGGTCTCTTTAATTTAAACATCATGGAGGGCATGGATGGCATTGGATTGTGGTGATTTTTGTGTGGTTTTTGATTTTTTGGGGTGTTGATGGGGCCTGTCCATGTGGGCGGGGGCCATTTTGAGGGCTGGTACAGGCAGGGCCCGGCCATGTGCTGGGGGGCAAGGGGCCATTTTGAAGGAAGGCAGTGTTCTCAGGCCTGCACCCATTTTTCCTAGCTTTCATCCATTATGCCCAGGGGTAGTGAGTGGTGCATGGGCCTAGTCTTTCTGTAGGGTGTCTTGAATTTAAACATCATTGAGGGCATGGATGGCATGGGATTGTGCTGATTTTTCTGTGTTTTTCGATTTTTTTGGGCTGCTGTTGGGGCCTTATGCCCAGGGGTACACAGTGGTGCATGGACTGAGTCTTTCTGTGGGGTCTCTTTAATGTAAACATCATGGAGGGCATGGATGACATTGGATTGTGGTGATTTGTGTGTGTTTTTTTATTTTTGGGGTTGTTGATGGGGCCTGTCCATGTGGGTGGGGGCCATTTTGAGTGCTGGTACAGGCAGGGCCTGGCCATGTGCCTGGGGGCAAGGGGCCATTTTGAAGGCAGGCAGTGTTCTCAGGCCTGCACAATTTTGCCTAGCTTTTATCCATTATGCCCAGGGGTAATGAGTGGTGCATGGGCCTAGTCTTTCTGTGGGGTGTCTTGAATTTAAACATAATTGAGGGCATGGATGGCATGGGATTGTGCAGATTTCTGTGTGTTTTTCGATTGTTTTGGCTGCTGTTGGGGCCTTTTGCCCAGGGGTACCCAGTGGTGCTTGGACTGAGTCTTTCAGTGGGGTCTCTTTAATGTAAACATCATGGAGGGCATGGATGGCATTGGATTATGGTGATTTTTGTGTGTTTTTCGATTTTTTGGGGTGTTGATGGGGCCTGTCCAAGTGGGTGGGGGCCATTTTGAGTGCTGGTACAGGTAGGGCCTGGCCATGTGCTGGGGGGCAAGGGGCCATTTTGAAGGCAGGCAGTGTTCTCAGGCCTGCACCCATTTTGCCTAGCTTTTATCCATTATGCCCAGGGGTGATGAGTGGTGCATGGGCCTAGTCTTTCTGTGGGGTGTCTTGAATGTAAACATCATTGCGGGCATGGATGGAATGGGATTGTGCTTATTTTTGTGTGTTTTTCGATTTTTGTGGCTGCTGTTGGGGCCTTATGCCCAGGGGTACCCAGTGGTGCATGGACTGAGTCTTTCTGTGGGGTCTTTTTAATGTAAACATCATGGAGGGCATGGATGGCATTGGATTGTGGTGATTTGTGTGTGTTTTTTTATTTTTTGTGGTGTTGATGGGGCCTGTCCATGTGGGTGGGGGCCATTTTGAGTGCTGGTACAGGCAGGGCCTGGCCATGTGCCTGGGGGCAAGGGCCATTTTGAAGGCAGGCAGTGTTCTCAGGCCTGCACAATTTTGCCTAGCTTTTATCCATTATGCCCAGGGGTAATGAGTGGTGCATGGGCCTAGTCTTTCTGTGGGGTGTCTTGAATTTAAACATAATTGAGGGCATGGATGGCATGGGATTGTGCTGATTTCTGTGTGTTTTTCAATTGCTTTGGCTGCTGTTGGGGCCTTTTGCCCAGGGGTACCCAGTGGTGCATGGACTGAGTCTTTCTGTGGGGTCTCTTTAATGTAAACATCATGGAGGGCATGGATGGCATTGGATTGTGGTGATTTTTGTGTGTTTTTCGATTTTTTGGGGTGTTGATGGGGCCTGTCCATGTGGGCGGGGGCCATTTTGAGTGCTGGTACAGGCAGGGCCTGACCATGTTCTGGGGGGCAAGGGGCCATTTTGAAGGAAGGCAGTGTTCTCAGGCCTGCACCCATTTTTCCTAGCTTTCATCCATTATGCCCAGGGGTAGTGAGTGGTGCATGGGCCTAGTCTTTCTGTAGGGTGTCTTGAATTTAAACATCATTGAGGGCATGGATGGCAATGGATTGTGCTGATTTTTCTGTGTTTTTCGATTTTTTTTGGCTGCTGTTGGGGCCTTATGCCCAGGGGTACCCAGTGGTGCATGGACTGAGTCTTTTTGTGGGGTCTCTTTAATGTAAACATCATGGAGGGCATGGATGGCATTGGATTGTGGTGATTTGTGTGTGTTTTTTTATTTTTGGGGGTGTTGATGTGGCCTGTCCATGTGGGTGGGGGCCATTTTGAGTGCTGGTACAGGCAGGGCCTGGCCATGTGCCGGGGGGGAAGGGGCCATTTTGAAGGCAGGCAGTGTTCTCAGGCCTGCACAATTTTGCCTAGCTTTTATCCATTATGCCCAGGGGTAATGAGTGGTGCATGGGCCTAGTCTTTCTGTGGGGTGTCTTGAATTTAAACATAATTGAGGGCATGGATGGCATGGGATTGTGCAGATTTCTGTGTATTTTTCGATTGTTTTGGCTGCTGTTGGGGCCTTTTTCCCAGGGGTACCCAGTGGTGCATGGACTGAGTCTTTCTGTGGGGTCTCTTTAATGTAAACATCATGGAGGGCATGGATGGCATTGGATTGTGGTGATTTTTGTGATTTTTTTGATTTTTTGTGGTGTTGATGGGGCCTGTCCATGTGGGTGGGGGCCATTTTGAGTGCTGGTACAGGCAGTGCCTGGCCATGTGCTGGGGGCAAGGGGCCATTTTGAAGGCAGGCAGTGTTCTCAGGCCTGCACCCATTTTGCCTAGCTTTCATCCATTATGCCCAGGGGTAATGAGTGGTGCATGGGCCTAGTCTTTCTGTACAGTGTCTTGAATTTAAACATCATTGAGGGCATGGATGGAATTCGATTGTGCAGATTTCTGTGTATTTTTCGATTGTTTTGGCTGCTGTTGGGGCCTTTTTCCCAGGGGTACCCAGTGGTGCATGGACTGAGTCTTTCTGTGGGGTCTCTTTAATGTAAACATCATGGAGGGCATGGATGGCATTGGATTGTGGTGATTTTTGTGATTTTTTTTATTTTTTGTGGTGTTGATGGGGCCTGTCCATGTGGGTGGGGGCCATTTTGAGTGCTGGTACAGGCAGAGCCTCGCCATGTGCTGGGCGGCAAGGGGCCATTTTGAAGGCAGGCAGTGTTCTCAGGCCTGCACCCATTTTGCCTAGCTTTCATCCATTATGCCCAGGGGTCGTGAGTGGTGCATGGGCCGAGTCTTTCTGTGGGGTGTTTAGAATTTAAACATCATTGAGGGCATGGATTGCATGGGATTGTGCTGATTTTTATGTGTTTTTCGATTTTTTTGGCTGCTGTTGGGGCCTTTTGCCCAGGGGTACCCAGTGGTGCATGGACTGAGTCTTTCAGTGGGGTCTCTTTAATGTAAACATCATGGAGGGCATGGATGGCATTGGATTGTGGTGATTTTTGTGTGGTTTTCGATTTTTTGGGGTGTTGATGGGGCCTGTCCATGTGGGCGGGGGCCATTTTGAGTGCTGGTACAGGCAGGGCCCGGCCATGTGCTGGGGGGCAAGGGGCCATTTTGAAGGAAGGCAGTGTTCTCAGGCCTGCACCCATTTTTCCTAGCTTTCATCCATTATGCCCAGGGGTAGTGAGTGGTGCATGGGCCTAGTCTTTCTGTAGGGTGTCTTGAATTTAAACATCATTGAGGGCATGGATGGCATGGGATTGTGCTGATTTTTCTGTGTTTTTCGATTTTTTTTGGCTGCTGTTGGGGCCTTATGCCCAGGGGTACACAGTGGTGCATGGACTGAGTCTTTCTGTGGGGTCTCTTTAATGTAAACATCATGGAGGGCATGGATGGCATTTGATTGTGGTGATTTGTGTGTGTTTTTTTATTTTTGGGGTT
This sequence comes from Lissotriton vulgaris, assembly GCF_964263255.1. NCBI lineage: Eukaryota > Metazoa > Chordata > Amphibia > Caudata > Salamandridae > Lissotriton > Lissotriton vulgaris. The sequence continues at coordinate 26,355 of NW_028252672.1, read as the reverse complement.
GTTGATGGGGCCTGTCCATGTGGGTGGGGGCCATTTTGAGTGCTGGTACAGGCAGGGCCTGGCCATGTGCCTGGGGGCAAGGGGCCATTTTGAAGGCAGGCAGTGTCCTCAGGCCTGCACCCATTTTGCCTAGCTTTTATCCATTATGCCCAGGGCTGATGAGTGGTGCATGGGCCTAGTCTTTCTGTGGGGTGTCTTGAATTTAAACATCATTGAGGGCATGGATGGAATGGGATTGTGCTGATTTTTGTGTGTTTTTCGATTTTTGTGGCTGCTGTTGGGGCCTTTTGCCCAGCGGTACCCAGTGGTGCATGGACTGAGTCTTTCTGTGTGGTCTCTTTAATTTAAACATCATGGAGTGCATGGATGGCATTGGATTGTGGTGATTTTTGTGTGTTTTTCGATTTTTTGGGGTGTTGATGGGGCCTGTCCATGTGGGCGGGGGCCATTTTGAGTGCTGGTACAGGCAGGGCCTGGCCATGTGCTGGGGGGCAAGGGGCCATTTTGAAGGAAGGCAGTGTTCTCAGGCCTGCACCCATTTTTCCTAGCTTTCATCCATTATGCCCAGGGGTAGTGAGTGGTGCATGGGCCTAGTCTTTCTGTAGGGTGTCTTGAATTTAAACATCATTGAGGGCATGGATGGCATGGGATTGTGCTGATTTTTCTGTGTTTTTTGATTTTTTTTGGCTGCTGTTGGGGCCTATGCCCAGGGGTACCCAGTGGTGCATGGACTGAGTCTTTCTGTGGGGTCTCTTTAATGTAAACATCATGGAGGGCATGGATGGCATTGGATTGTGGTGATTTGTGTGTGTTTTTTTATTTTTGGGGTTGTTGATGGGGCCTGTCCATGTGGGTGGGGGCCATTTTGAGTGCTGGTACAGGCAAGGCCTGGCCATGTGCCTGGGGGCAAGGGGCCATTTTGAAGGCAGGCAGTGTTCTCAGGCCTGCACAATTTTGCCTAGCTTTTATCCATTATGCCTAGGGGTAATGAGTGGTGCATGGGCCTAGTCTTTCTGTGGGGTGTCTTTAATTTAAACATAATTGAGGGCATGGATGGCATGGGATTGTGCAGATTTCTGTGTGTTTTTCGATTGTTTTGGCTGCTGTTGGGGCCTTTTGCCCAGGGGTACCCAGTGGTGCATGGACTGAGTCTTTCAGTGGGGTCTCTTTAATGTAAACATCATGGAGGGCATGGATGGCATTGGATTATGGTGATTTTTGTGTGTTTTTCGATTTTTTGGGGTGTTGATGGGGCCTGTCCAAGTGGGTGGGGGCCATTTTGAGTGCTGGTACAGGCAGGGCCTGGCCATGTGCTGGGGGGCAAGGGGCCATTTTGAAGGCAGGCAGTGTTCTCAGGCCTGCACCCATTTTGCCTAGCTTTTATCCATTATGCCCAGGGGTGATGAGTGGTGCATGGGCCTAGTCTTTCTGTGGGGTGTCTTGAATGTAAACATCATTGAGGGCATGGATGGAATGGGATTGTGCTGATTTTTGTGTGTTTTTCGATTTTTGTGGCTGCTGTTGGGGCCTTTTGCCCAGCGGTACCCAGTGGTGCATGGACTGAGACTTTCTGTGTGGTCTCTTTAATTTAAACATCATGGAGGGCATGGATGGCATTGGATTGTGGTGATTTTTGTGTGTTTTTCGATTTTTTGGGGTGTTGAAGGGGCCTGTCCATGTGGGTGGGGGCCATTTTGAGTGCTGATACAGGCAGGGCCTCGCCATGTGCTGGGCGGCAAGGGGCTATTTTGAAGGCAGGCAGTGTTCTCAGGCCTGCACCCATTTTGCCTAGCTTTTATCCATTATGCCCAGGGCTGATGAGTGGTGCATGGGCCTAGTCTTTCTGTGGGGTGTCTTGAATTTAAACATCATTGAGGGCATGGATGGAATGGGATTGTGCTGATTTTTGTGTGTTTTTCGATTTTTGTGGCTGCTGTTGGGGCCTTTTGCCCAGCGGTACCCAGTGGTGCATGGACTGAGTCTTTCTGTGTGGTCTCTTTAATTTAAACATCATGGAGGGCATGGATGGCATTGGATTGTGGTGATTTTTGTGTGGTTTTCGATTTTTTGGGGTGTTGATGGGGCCTGTCCATGTGGGCGGGGGCCATTTTGAGTGCTGGTACAGGCAGGGCCCGGCCATGTGCTGGGGGGCAAGGGGCCATTTTGAAGGAAGGCAGTGTTCTCAGGCCTGCACCCATTTTTCCTAGCTTTCATCCATTATGCCCAGGGGTAGTGAGTGGTGCATGGGCCTAGTCTTTCTGTAGGGTGTCTTGAATTTAAACATCATTGAGGGCATGGATGGCATGGGATTGTGCTGATTTTTCTGTGTTTTTCGATTTTTTTGGCTGCTGTTGGGGCCTTATGCCCAGGGGTACACAGTGGTGCATGGACTGAGTCTTTCTGTGGGGTCTCTTTAATGTAAACATCATGGAGGGTATGGATGGCATTTGATTGTGGTGATTTGTGTGTGTTTTTTTATTTTTGGGGTTGTTGATGGGGCCTGTCCATGTGGGTGGGGGCCATTTTGAGTGCTGGTACAGGCAGGGCCTGGCCATGTGCCTGGGGGCAAGGGGCCATTTTGAAGGCAGGCAGTGTTCTCAGGCCTGCACAATTTTGCCTAGCTTTTATCCATTATGCCCAGGGGTAATGAGTGGTGCATGGGCCTAGTCTTTCTGTGGGGTGTCTTGAATTTAAACAATTGAGGGCATGGATGGCATGGGATTGTGCAGATTTCTGTGTGTTTTTCGATTGTTTTGGCTGCTGTTGGGGCCTTTTGCCCAGGGGTACCCAGTGGTGCTTGGACTGAGTCTTTCAGTGGGGTCTCTTTAATGTAAACATCATGGAGGGCATGGATGGCATTGGATTATGGTGATTTTTGTGTGTTTTTCGATTTTTTGGGGTGTTGATGGGGCCTGTCCAAGTGGGTGGGGGCCATTTTGAGTGCTGGTACAGGTAGGGCCTGGCCATGTGCTGGGGGGCAAGGGGCCATTTTGAAGGCAGGCAGTGTTCTCAGGCCTGCACCCATTTTGCCTAGCTTTTATCCATTATGCCCAGGGGTGATGAGTGGTGCATGGGCCTAGTCTTTCTGTGGGGTGTCTTGAATGTAAACATCATTGCGGGCATGGATGGAATGGGATTGTGCTGATTTTTGTGTGTTTTTCGATTTTTGTGGCTGCTGTTGGGGCCTTATGCCCAGGGGTACCCAGTGGTGTATGGACTGAGTCTTTCTGTGGGGTCTCTTTATTGTAAACATCATGGAGGGCATGGATGGCATTGGATTGTGGTGATTTGTGTGTGTTTTTTTATTTTTTGTGGTGTTGATGGGGCCTGTCCATGTGGGTGGGGGCCATTTTGAGTGCTGGTACAGGCAGGGCCTGGCCATGTGCCTGGGGGCAAGGGCCATTTTGAAGGCAGGCAGTGTTCTCAGGCCTGCACAATTTTGCCTAGCTTTTATCCATTATGCCCAGGGGTAATGAGTGGTGCATGGGCCTAGTCTTTCTATGGGGTGTCTTGAATTTAAACATAATTGAGGGCATGGATGGCATGGGATTGTGCTGATTTCTGTGTGTTTTTCAATTGTTTTGACTGCTGTTGGGGCCTTTTGCCCAGGGGTACCCAGTGGTGCATGCACTGAGTCTTTCTGTGGGGTCTCTTTAATGTAAACATCATGGAGGGCATGGATGGCATTGGATTGTGGTGATTTTTGTGATTTTTTTTATTTTTTGTGGTGTTGATGGGGCCTGTCCATGTGGGTGGGGGCCATTTTGAGTGCTGGTACAGGCAGAGCCTTGCCATGTGCTGGGCGGCAAGGGGCCATTTTGAAGGCAGGCAGTGTTCTCAGGCCTGCACCCATTTTGCCTAGCTTTCATCCATTATGCCCAGGGGTAGTGAGTGGTGCATGGGTCGAGTCTTTCTGTGGGGTGTTTAGAATTTAAACATCATTGAGGGCATGGATGGAATGGGATTGTGCTGATTTTTGTGTGTTTTTCGATTTTTGTGGCTGCTGTTGGGGCCTTTTGCCCAGCGGTACCCAGTGGTGCATGGACTGAGTCTTTCTGTGTGGTCTCTTTAATTTAAACATCATGGAGGGCATGGATGGCATTGGATTGTGGTGATTTGTGTGTGGTTTTCGATTTTTTGGGGTGTTGATGGGGCCTGTCCATGTGGGCGGGGGCCATTTTGAGTGCTGGTACAGGCAGGGCCCGGCCATGTGCTGGGGGGCAAGGGGCCATTTTGAAGGAAGGCAGTGTTCTCAGGCCTGCACCCATTTTTCCTAGCTTTCATCCATTATGCCCAGGGGTAGTGAGTGGTGCATGGGCCTAGTCTTTCTGTAGGGTGTCTTGAATTTAAACATCATTGAGGGCATGGATGGCATGGGATTGTGCTGATTTTTCTGTGTTTTTCGATTTTTTTTGGCTGCTGTTGGGGCCTTATGCCCAGGGGTACACAGTGGTGCATGGACTGAGTCTTTCTGTGGGGTCTCTTTAATGTAAACATCATGGAGGGCATGGATGGCATTTGATTGTGGTGATTTGTGTGTGTTTTTTTATTTTTGGGGTTGTTGATGGGGCCTGTCCATGTGGGTGGGGGCCATTTTGAGTGCTGGTACAGGCAGGGCCTGGCCATGTGCCTGGGGGCAAGGGGCCATTTTGAAGGCAGGCAGTGTTCTCAGGCCTGCACAATTTTGCCTATCTTTTATCCATTATGCCCAGGGGTAATGAGTGGTGCATGGGCCTAGTCTTTCTGTGGGGTGTCTTGAATTTAAACATAATTGAGGGCATGGATGGCATGGGATTGTGCAGATTTCTGTGTGTTTTTCGATTGTTTTGGCTGCTGTTGGGGCCTTTTGCCCAGGGGTACCCAGTGGTGCTTGGACTGAGTCTTTCAGTGGGGTCTCTTTAATGTAAACATCATGGAGGGCATGGATGGCATTGGATTATGGTGATTTTTGTGTGTTTTTCGATTTTTTGGGGTGTTGATGGGGCCTGTCCAAGTGGGTGGGGGCCATTTTGAGTGCTGGTACAGGTAGGGCCTGGCCATGTGCTGGGGGGCAAGGGGCCATTTTGAAGGCAGGCAGTGTTCTCAGGCCTGCACCCATTTTGCCTAGCTTTTATCCATTATGCCCAGGGGTGATGAGTGGTGCATGGGCCTAGTCTTTCTGTGGGGTGTCTTGAATGTAAACATCATTGCGGGCATGGATGGAATGGGATTGTGCTGATTTTTGTGTGTTTTTCGATTTTTGTGGCTGCTGTTGGGGCCTTATGCCCAGGGGTACCCAGTGGTGCATGGACTGAGTCTTTCTGTGGGGTCTCTTTATTGTAAACATCATGGAGGGCATGGATGGCATTGGATTGTGGTGATTTGTGTGTGTTTTTTTATTTTTTGTGGTGTTGATGGGGCCTGTCCATGTGGGTGGGGGCCATTTTGAGTGCTGGTACAGGCAGGGCCTGGCCATGTGCCTGGGGGCAAGGGCCATTTTGAAGGCAGGCAGTGTTCTCAGGCCTGCACAATTTTGCCTAGCTTTTATCCATTATGCCCAGGGGTAATGAGTGGTGCATGGGCCTAGTCTTTCTATGGGGTGTCTTGAATTTAAACATAATTGAGGGCATGGATGGCATGGGATTGTGCTGATTTCTGTGTGTTTTTCAATTGTTTTGACTGCTGTTGGGGCCTTTTGCCCAGGGGTACCCAGTGGTGCATGCACTGAGTCTTTCTGTGGGGTCTCTTTAATGTAAACATCATGGAGGGCATGGATGGCATTGGATTGTGGTGATTTTTGTGATTTTTTTTATTTTTTGTGGTGTTGATGGGGCCTGTCCATGTGGGTGGGGGCCATTTTGAGTGCTGGTACAGGCAGAGCCTTGCCATGTGCTGGGCGGCAAGGGGCCATTTTGAAGGCAGGCAGTGTTCTCAGGCCTGCACCCATTTTGCCTAGCTTTCATCCATTATGCCCAGGGGTAGTGAGTGGTGCATGGGTCGAGTCTTTCTGTGGGGTGTTTAGAATTTAAACATCATTGAGGGCATGGATGGAATGGGATTGTGCTGATTTTTGTGTGTTTTTCGATTTTTGTGGCTGCTGTTGGGGCCTTTTGCCCAGCGGTACCCAGTGGTGCATGGACTGAGTCTTTCTGTGTGGTCTCTTTAATTTAAACATCATGGAGGGCATGGATGGCATTGGATTGTGGTGATTTGTGTGTGGTTTTCGATTTTTTGGGGTGTTGATGGGGCCTGTCCATGTGGGCGGGGGCCATTTTGAGTGCTGGTACAGGCAGGGCCCAGCCATGTGCTGGGGGGCAAGGGGCCATTTTGAAGGAAGGCAGTGTTCTCAGGCCTGCACCCATTTTTCCTAGCTTTCATCCATTATGCCCAGGGGTAGTGAGTGGTGCATGGGCCTAGTCTTTCTGTAGGGTGTCTTGAATTTAAACATCATTGAGGGCATAGATGGCATGGGATTGTGCTGATTTTTCTGTGTTTTTCGATTTTTTTTGGCTGCTGTTGGGGCCTTATGCCCAGGGGTACCCAGTGGTGCATGGACTGAGTCTTTCTGTGGGGTCTCTTTAATGTAAACATCATTGAGGGCATGGATGGCATTGGATTGTGGTGATTTGTGTGTGTTTTTTTATTTTTGGGGTTGTTGATGGGGCCTGTCCATGTGGGTGGGGGCCATTTTGAGTGCTGGTACAGGCAGGGCCTGGCCATGTGCCTGGGGGCAAGGGGCCATTTTGAAGGCAGGCAGTGTTCTCAGGCCTGCACAATTTTGCCTAGCTTTTATCCATTATGCCCAGGGTTAATGAGTGGTGCATGGGCCTAGTCTTTCTGTGGGGTGTCTTGAATTTAAACATAATTGAGGGCATGGATGGCATGGGATTGTGCAGATTTCTGTGTGTTTTTCGATTGTTTTGGCTGCTGTTGGGGCCTTTTGCCCAGGGGTACCCAGTGGTGCTTGGACTGAGTCTTTCAGTGGGGTCTCTTTAATGTAAACATCATGGAGGGCATGGATGGCATTGGATTATGGTGATTTTTGTGTGTTTTTCGATTTTTTGGGGTGTTGATGGGGCCTGTCCAAGTGGGTGGGGGCCATTTTGAGTGCTGGTACAGGTAGGGCCTGGCCATGTGCTGGGGAGCAAGGGGCCATTTTGAAGGCAGGCAGTGTTCTCAGGCCTGCACCCATTTTGCCTAGCTTTTATCCATTATGCCCAGGGGTGATGAGTGGTGCATGGGCCTAGTCTTTCTGTGGGGTGTCTTGAATGTAAACATCATTGCGGGCATGGATGGAATGGGATTGTGCAGATTTTTGTGTGTTTTTCGATTTTTGTGGCTGCTGTTGGGGCCTTATGCCCAGGGGTACCCAGTGGTGCATGGACTGAGTCTTTCTGTGGGGTCTCTTTAATGTAAACATCATGGAGGGCATGGATGGCATTGTATTGTGGTGATTTGTGTGTGTTTTTTTATTTTTTGTGGTGTTGATGGGGCCTGTCCATGTGGGTGGGGGCCATTTTGAGTGCTGGTACAGGCAGGGCCTGGCCATGTGCCTGGGGGCAAGGGCCATTTTGAAGGCAGGCAGTGTTCTCAGGCCTGCACAATTTTGCCTAGCTTTTATCCATTATGCCCAGGGGTAATGAGTGGTGCATGGGCCTAGTCTTTCTGTGGGGTGTCTTGAATTTAAACATAATTGAGGGCATGGATGGCATGGGATTATGCTGATTTCTGTGTGTTTTTCAATTGTTTTGGCTGCTGTTGGGGCCTTTTGCCCAGGGGTACCCAGTGGTGCATGGACTGAGTCTTTCTGTGGGGTCTCTTTAATGTAAACATCATGGAGGGCATGGATGGCATTGGATTGTGGTGATTTTTGTGATTTTTTTTATTTTTTGTGGTGTTGATGGGGCCTGTCCATGTGGGTGGGGGCCATTTTGAGTGCTGGTACAGGCAGAGCCTCGCCATGTGCTGGGCGGCAAGGGGCCATTTTGAAGGCAGGCAGTGTTCTCAGGCCTGCACACATTTTGCCTAGCTTTCATCCATTATGCCCAGGGGTAGTGAGTGGTGCATGGGTCGAGTCTTTCTGTGGGGTGTTTAGAATTTAAACATCATTGAGGGCATGGATGGAATGGGATTGTGCTGATTTTTGTGTGTTTTTCGATTTTTGTGGCTGCTGTTGGGGCCTTTTGCCCAGCGGTACCCAGTGGTGCATGGACTGAGTCTTTCTGTGTGGTCTCTTTAATTTAAACATCATGGAGGGCATGGATGGCATTGGATTGTGGTGATTTGTGTGTGGTTTTCGATTTTGTGGGGTGTTGATGGGGCCTGTCCATGTGGGCGGGGGCCATTTTGAGTGCTGGTACAGGCAGGGCCCGGCCATGTGCTGGGGGGCAAGGGGCCATTTTAAAGGAAGGCAGTGTTCTCAGGCCTGCACCCATTTTTCCTAGCTTTCATCCATTATGCCCAGGGGTAGTGAGTGGTGCATGGGCCTAGTCTTTCTGTAGGGTGTCTTGAATTTAAACATCCTTGAGGGCATGGATGGCATGCTATTGTGCTGATTTTTCTGTGTTTTTCGATTTTTTTTGGCTGCTGTTGGGGCCTTATGCCCAGGGGTACCCAGTGGTGCATGGACTGAGTCTTTCTGTGGGGTCTCTTTAATGTAAACATCATGGAGGGCATGGATGGCATTGGATTGTGGTGATTTTGTGTGTGTTTTGTTTATTTTTGGGGTTGTTGATGGGGCCTGTCCATGTGGGTGGGGGCCATTTTGAGTGCTGGTACAGGCAGGGCCTGGCCATGTGCCTGGGGGCAAGGGGCCATTTTGAAGGCAGGCAGTGTTCTCAGGCCTGCACAATTTTGCCTAGCTTTTATCCATTATACCCAGGGGTAATGAGTGGTGCATGGGCCTAGTCTTTCTGTGGGGTGTCTTGAATTTAAACATAATTGAGGGCATGGATGGCATGGTATTGTGCAGATTTCTGTGTGTTTTTCGATTGTTTTGGCTGCTGTTGGGGCCTTTTGCCCAGGGGTACCCAGTGGTGCTTGGACTGAGTCTTTCAGTGGGGTATCTTTAATGTAAACATCATGGAGGGCATGGATGACATTGGATTATGGTGATTTTTGTGTGTTTTTCGATTTTTTGGGGTGTTGATGGGGCCTGTCCAAGTGGGTGGGGGCCATTTTGAGTGCTGGTACAGGTAGGGCCTGGCCATGTGCTGGGGGGCAAGGGGCCATTTTGAAGGCAGGCAGTGTTCTCAGGCCTGCACCCATTTTGCCTAGCTTTTATCCATTATGCCCAGGGGTGATGAGTGGTGCATGGGCCTAGTCTTTCTGTGGGGTGTCTTGAATGTAAACATCATTGCGGGCATGGATGGAATGGGATTGTGCTGATTTTTGTGTGTTTTTCGATTTTTGTGGCTGCTGTTGGGGCCTTATGCCCAGGGGTACCCAGTGGTGCATGGACTGAGTCTTTCTGTGGGGTCTCTTTAATGTAAACATCATGGAGGGCATGGATGGCATTGGATTGTGGTGATTTGTGTGTGTTTTTTTATTTTTTGTGGTGTTGATGGGGCCTGTCCATGTGGGTGGGGGCCATTTTGAGTGCTGGTACAGGCAGGGCCTGGCCATGTGCCTGGAGGCAAGGGCCATTTTGAAGGCAGGCAGTGTTCTCAGGCCTGCACAATTTTGCCTAGCTTTTATCCATTATGCCCAGGGGTAATGAGTGGTGCATGGGCCTAGTCTTTCTGTGGGGTGTCTTGAATTTAAACATAATTGAGGGCATGGATGGCATGGGATTGTGCTGATTTCTGTGTGTTTTTCGATTGTTTTGGCTGCTGTTGGGGCCTTTTGCCCAGGGGTACCCAGTGGTGCATGGACTGAGTCTTTCTGTGGGGTCTCTTTAATGTAAACATCATGGAGGGCATGGATGGCATTGGATTGTGGTGATTTTTGTGATTTTTTTTATTTTTTGTGGTGTTGATGGGGCCTGTCCATGTGGGTGGGGGCCATTTTGAGTGCTGGTACAGGCAGAGCCTCGCCATGTGCTGGGCGGCAAGGGGCCATTTTGAAGGCAGGCAGTGTTCTCAGGCCTGCACCCATTTTGCCTAGCTTTCATCCATTATGCCCAGGGGTAGTGAGCGGTGCATGGGTCGAGTCTTTCTGTGGGGTGTTTAGAATTTAAACATCATTGAGGGCATGGATGGAATGGGATTGTGCTGATTTTTGTGTGTTTTTCGATTTTTGTGGCTGCTGTTGGGGCCTTTTGCCCAGCGGTACCCAGTGGTGCATGGACTGAGACTTTCTGTGTGGTCTCTTTAATTTAAACATCATGGAGGGCATGGATGGCATTGGATTGTGGTGATTTTTGTGTGTTTTTCGATTTTTTTGGGTGTTGAAGGGGCCTGTCCATGTGGGTGGGGCCATTTTGAGTGCTGGTACAGGCAGGGCCTCGCCATGTGCTGGGTGGCAAGGGGCTATTTTGAAGGCAGGCAGTGTTCTCAGGCCTGCCCCATTTTGCCTAGCTTTTATCCATTATGCCCAGGGCTGATGAGTTGTGCATGGGCCTAGTCTTTCTGTGGGGTGTCTTGAATTTAAACATCATTGAGGGCATGGATGGAATGGGATTGTGCTGATTTTTGTGTGTTTTTCGATTTTTGTGGCTGCTTTTGGGGCCTTTTGCCCAGCGGTACCAAGTGGTGCATGGACTGAGTCTTTCTGTGTGGTCTCTTTAATTTAAACATCATGGAGGGCATGGATGGCATTGGATTGTGGTGATTTTTGTGTGTTTTTCGATTTTTTGGGGTGTTGATGGGGCCTGTCCATGTGGGCGGGGGCCATTTTGAGTGCTGGTACAGGCAGGGCCTGGCCATGTGCTGGGAGACAAGGGGCCATTTTGAAGGAAGGCAGTGTTCTCAGGCCTGCACCCATTTTTCCTAGCTTTCATCCATTATGCCCAGGGGTAGTGAGTGGTGCATGGGCCTAGTCTTTCTGTAGGGTGTCTTGAATTTAAACATCATTGAGGGCATGGATGGCATGGGATTGTGCTGATTTTTCTGTGTTTTTCGATTTTTTTTGGCTGCTGTTGGGGCCTTATGCCCAGGGGTACCCAGTGGTGCATGGACTGAGTCTTTTTGTGGGGTCTCTTTAATGTAAACATCATGGAGGGCATGGATGGCATTGGATTGTGGTGATTTGTGTGTGTTTTTTTATTTTTGGGGGTGTTGATGGGGCCTGTCCATGTGGGTGGGGGCCATTTTGAGTGCTGGTACAGGCAGGGCCTGGCCATGTGCCTGGGGGCAAGGGGCCATTTTGAAGGCAGGCAGTGTTCTCAGGCCTGCACAATTTTGCCTAACTCTTATCCATTATGCCCAGGGGTAATGAGTGGTGCATGGGCCTAGTCTTTCTGTGGGGTGTCTTGAATTTAAACATAATTGAGGGCATGGATGGCATGGGATTGTGCAGATTTCTGTGTGTTTTTCGATTGTTTTGGCTGCTGTTGGGGCCTTTTGCCCAGGGGTACCCAGTGGTGCATGGACTGAGTCTTTCTGTGGGGTCCCTTTAATGTAAACATCATGGAGGGCATGGATGGCATTGGATTGTGGTGATTTTTGTGATTTTTTTGATTTTTTGTGGTGTTGATGGGGCCTGTCCATGTGGGTGGGGGCCATTTTGTGTGCTGGTACAGGCAGTGCCTGGCCATGTGCTGGGGGCAAGGGGCCATTTTGAAGGCAGGCAGTGTTCTCAGGCCTGCACCCATTTTGCCTAGCTTTCATCCATTATGCCCAGGGGTAATGAGTGGTGCATGGGCCTAGTCTTTCTGTACGGTGTCTTGAATTTAAACATCATTGAGGGCATGGATGGAATTCGATTGTGCTGATTTTTGTGTGTTTTTCGATTTTTGTGGCTGCTGTTGGGGCCTTTTGCCCAGCGGTACCCAGTGGTGCATGGACTGAGTCTTTCTGTGTGGTCTCTTTAATTTAAACATCATGGAGGGCATGGATGGAATTGGATTGTGGTGATTTTTGTATGTTTTTCGATTTTTTGGGGTGTTGATAGGGCCTGTCCATGTGGGCGGGGGCCATTTTGAGTGCTGGTACAGGCAGGGCCTGGCCATGTGCTGGGGGGCAAGGGGCCACTTTGAGGGCAGGCAGTGTTCTCAGGTCTGCACCCATTTTTCCTAGCTTTCATCCATTATGCCCAGGGGTAGTGAGTGGTGCATGGGCCTAGTCTTTCTGTAGGGTGTCTTGAATTTAAACATCATTGAGGGCATGGATGGCATGGGATTGTGCTGATTTTTCTGTGTTTTTCGATGTTTTTTTGGCTGCTGTTGGGGCCTTATGCCCAGGGGTACCCAGTGGTGCATGGACTGAGTCTTTCTGTGGGGTCTCTTTAATGTAAACATCATGGAGGGCATGGATGGCATTGGATTGTGGTGATTTGTGTGTGTTTTTTTATTTTTGGGGGTGTTGATGGGGCCTGTCCATGTGGGTGGGGGCCATTTTGAGTGCTGGTACAGGCAGGGCCTGGCCATGTGCCTGGGGGCAAGGGGCCATTTTGAAGGCAGGCAGTGTTCTCAGGCCTGCATAATTTTGCCTAGCTTTTATCCATTATGCCCAGGGGTAATGAGTGGTGCATGGGCCTAGTCTTTCTGTGGGGTGTCTTGAATTTAAACATAATTGAGGGCATGGATGGCATGGGATTGTGCTGATTTCGGTGTGTTTTTCGATTGTTTTGGCTGCTGTTGGGGCCTTTTGCCCAGGGGTACCCAGTGGTGCATAGACTGAGTCTTTCTGTGGGGTCTCTTTAATGTAAACATCATGGAGGGCATAGATGGCATTGGATTGTGGTGATTTTTGTGATTTTTTTGATTATTTTTTGTGGTGTTGATGGGGCCTGTCCATGTGGGTGGGGGCCATTTTGAGTGCTGGTACAGGCAGTGCCTGGCCATGTGCTGGGGGCAAGGGGCCATTTTGAAGGCAGGCAGTGTTCTCAGGCCTGCACCCATTTTGCCTAGCTTTCATCCATTATGCCCAGGGGTAATGAGTGGTGCATGGGCCTAGTCTTTCTGTACGGTGTCTTGAATTTAAACATCATTGAGGGCATGGATGACATGGGATTGTGCTGGTTTTTGTGTGTTTTTCAATTGTTTTGGCTGATGTTGGGGCCTTTTGCCAAAGGGTACCCAGTGGTGCATGGACTGAGTCTTTCTGTGTGGTCTCTTTAATGTAAACATCATGGAGGGCATGGATGGCTTTGGATTGTGGTGATTTGTGTGTGTTTTTCGATTTTTTGGGGTGTTGATGGGGCCTGTCCATGTGGGTGGGGGCCATTTTGAGTGCTGGTACAGGCAGAGCCTGGCCATGTGCTGGGGGCAAGGGGCCATTTTGAAGGCAGGCAGTGTTCTCAGGCCTGCACTCTTTTTGCCTAGCTTTCATCCATTATGCCCAGGGGTAGTGAGTGGAGCATGGGCCTAGTCTTTCTGTGGGGTGTTTTGAATTTAAACATCATTGAGGGCATGGATGGCATGGGATTGTGCTGATTTGTATGTGTTTTTCGATTTTTTAGGCTGCAGTTGGGGCCTTTTGCCCAGGGGTACCCAGTGGTGCATGGACTGAGTCTTTCTGTGGGGTCTACTTAATGTAAACATCATGGAGGGCATGGATGGCATTGGATTGTGGTGATTTTTGTGTGTTTTTCGATTTTTTGGGGTGTTGATGGGGCCTGTCCATGTGGGTGGGGGCCATTATGAGTGCTGGTACAGGCAGGGCCTGGCCATGTGCTGGGGGCAAGGGGCCATTTTGAAGGCAGGCAGTGTTCTCAGGCCTGCACCCATTTTGCCTAGCTTTCATCCATTATGCCCAGGGGTAGTGAGTGGAGCATGGGCCTAGTCTTTCTGTGGGGTGTTTTGAATTTAAACATCATTGAGGGCATGGATGGCATGGGATTGTGCTGATTTGTATGTGTTTTTCGATTTTTTGGGCTGCAGTTGGGGCCTTTTGCCCAGGGGTACCCAGTGGTGCATAGACTGAGTCTTTCTGTGGGGTCTCTTTAATGTAAACATCATGGAGGGCATGGATGGCATTGGATTGTGGTGATTTTTGTGATTTTTTTGATTTTTTGTGGTGTTGATGGGGCCTGTCCATGTGGGTGGGGGCCATTTTGAGTGCTGGTACAGGCAGTGCCTGGCCATGTGCTGGGGGCAAGGGGCCATTTTGAAGGCAGGCAGTGTTCTCAGGCCTGCACCCATTTTGCCTAGCTTTCATCCATTATGCCCAGGGGTAATGAGTGGTGCATGGGCCTAGTCTTTCTGTACGGTGTCTTGAATTTAAACATCATTGAGGGCATGGATGGCATGGGATTGTGCTGGTTTTTGTGTGTTTTTCAATTGTTTTGGCTGATGTTGGGGCCTTTTGCCAAAGGGTACCCAGTGGTGCATGGACTGAGTCTTTCTGTGGGGTCTCTTTAATGTAAACATCATGGAGGGAATGGATGGCATTGGATTGTGGTGATTTGTGTGTGTTTTTCGATTGTTTGGGGTGTTGATGGGGCCTGTCCATGTGGGTGGGGGCCATTTTGAGTGCTGGTACAGGCAGGGCCTGGCCATGTGCTGGGGGGCAAGGGGCCATTTTGAAGGCAGGCAGTGTTCTCAGGCCTGCACTCATTTTGCCTAGCTTTCATCCATTATGCCCAGGGGTAGTGAATGGTGCATGGGCCTAGTCTTTCTGTGGGGTGTTTTGAATTTAAACATCATTGAGGGCATGGATGGCATGGGATTGTGCTGATTTGTATGTGTTTTTCGATTTTTTGGGCTGCAGTTGTGGCCTTTTGCCCAGGGGTACCCAGTGGTGCATGGACTGAGTCTTTCTGTGGGGTCTACTTAATGTAAACATCATGGAGGGCATGGATGGCATTGGATTGTGGTGATTTATGTGTGTTTTTCGATTTTTTGGGGTGTTGATGGGGCCTGTCCATGTGGGTGGGGGCCATTTTGAGTGCTGGTACAGGCAGGGCCTGGCCATGTGGTGGGGGCAAGGGGCCATTTTGAAGGCAGGCAGTGTTCTCAGGCCTGCACCCATTTTGCCTAGCTTTCATCTATTATGCCCAGGGGTAATGAGTGGTGCATGGGTCTAGTCTTTCTGTGGGGTGTCTTGAATTTAAACATCATTGAGGGCATGGATGGCATGGGATTGTGCTGATTTTTGTGTGTTTTTCGAATTTTTGGGCTGCTGTTGGGGCCTTTTGCCCAGGGGTACCCAGTGGTGCATGGACTGAGTCTTTCTGTGGGGTCTCTTTAATGTAAACATCATGGAGGGCATGGATGGCATTGGACATGGAGGGCATGGATGGCATTGGATTGTGGTGATTTTTGTGTGTTTTTCCATTTTTTGGGGTGTTGATGGGGCCTGTCCTTGTGGGTGGGGGCCATTTTGAGTGCTGGTACAGGCAGGGCCTCGCCATGTGCTGGGGGCAAGGGGCCATTTTGAAGGCAGGCAGTGTTCTCAGGCCTGCACCCATTTTGCCTAGCTTTCATCCAGTATGCCCAGGGGTAGTGAGTGGTGCATGGGCCTAGTCTTTCTGTGGGGTGTCTTGAATTTAGACATCATTGAGGGCATGGATGGCATGGGATTGTGCTGTTTTTGTGTGTTTTTCGATTTTTTTGGCTGCTGTTGGGGCCTTTTGCCCAGGGTTACCCAGTGGTGCATGGACTGAGTCTTTCTGTGGGGTCTCTTTAATGTAAACATCATGGAGGGCATGGATGGCATTGGATTGTGGTGATTTTTGTGTTTTTTTTTTATTTTGGTGTTGATGGGGCCTCTCCATGTGGGTGGGGGCCATTTTGAGTGCTGGTACAGGCAGGGCCTGGCCATGTGCTGGGGGGCAAGGGGCCATTTTGTAGGCAGGCAGTGTTCTCAGGCCTGCACCCATTTTGCCTAGCTTTCATCCATTATGCCCAGGGGTAGTGAGTGGTGCATGGGCCTAGTCTTTCTGTGGGGAGTCTTGAATTTAAACATCATTGAGGGCATGGATGGCATGGGATTGTGGTGATTTTTATGTGTTTTTCGACTTTTTGGGGTGTATAACTGATGTTCCTCTGTCTTCCATTGCTTTTAGGTGCACAAGAGATCCACCAGTGCCAGAAAGAAGTCCTGCAGCGGTGTGTGCAGCATAACGTCACGCGACGTCACGTGTGGCCACAGACAAGACAACTCTGCAATTCGTGCAACTGCGGCCTGCTGTTCTGACATCTGAAGAAGATGGCCCCAAAAAAAGTTCCCCGTAGCTCCTCTAGCACGAAAGTTGCCAGTAAGGAGCAGAAGAAGCAAGTGGCGCCACTTACCAAGGAGAATGGTGTGCCACCCGCCACATTTTTTGGGGGAAAAAAAGTACGCCTACAGCAGCAGCAGGGTCTGCTGGGGACCAAGATGGGAGCAGCACCCCCGCTCCATTGGGCTCAGTGCCACCACGCCAACTTAAGTCCAAGCCCTTGAGTGCTTTAGATGCAGCCAGTATAGTTGTTCAATCACCATCGGCCAGTGATGTTGGCTCATCGCAAGAAAGTAGCAGCATCCCTCAATCAACACAGGTTGTTGTAACTCATCTGACGAGTGTTCAAAAACCACAGCCGCAACAACAACAACATGTGCAAGTACAAGCCCAAGTACATGTGGAAGGAGAGGCAGCGCAAGGAGATGCGCAAGCAGAGGTGCATGGAGCGGCACAAGTGCCCACAATAGTTGTTCCTCCCGAAGTAGGGGCACATCAGGAAATCGACATTCAAGCCGAGGTATCATTTGAGGAAGCCACTCCTCCTGATCATTCATTGTCTTCCAGATCCCTAGCAAGGAAAAGATCAAGGATGGTGTCTACATCTTCTTCAAGCCCCCTTCCTTCTTATTATATGGATCCAAATTGGGAACCACCACTGCCGTCTGAGAGTGAGGCACACCATGATCTGACAAAGGTAGCTAAGCGTAAAAGGAAGGTCCCCGAAACTCTCACACTTATGGAGTGTGATGATGACGCTGAACAAGAAGTGCCGTATACTACTGCTGATGAAGACTCACGACGACGATGCAGTCATCATAAACGTCACTGCAGCCCCAGCGGGCATGCAGCAAACACACATTTTGACCCTAGCCCGAAAAGCTGCTGAGCGTGATTAGGTCGACGAGGCAATGGGCCCACCACCAATGCAGTTAACTAGTACACTACCACCTACCGCTTCCATATTTTCTCGCCAGAACGGACCTCCATCCACCTCGACCTCCATTTCCTCAATTAGTGGTGCTGCAAGTGCACAACGTAGTAAAGTTCGGCAACACACATCCTCCACTTCATCTGGCATTAGCATGACCAGTATCGCCTCCTCCGCCCCCACAGACATTTCAAGTCTGCAGTTTGGGACTTCTTTAGTGTTAGCACAACAAGGGAAAACATAGCCAATTGTATCATTTGCAAGCTTGGAGTTAGTTTTGGGAAGCTTGGTACCAACTATGGTACCGGAGGCC
This sequence comes from Lissotriton vulgaris, assembly GCF_964263255.1. Classification (NCBI taxonomy): domain Eukaryota; kingdom Metazoa; phylum Chordata; class Amphibia; order Caudata; family Salamandridae; genus Lissotriton; species Lissotriton vulgaris. Next base: position 8,872 of record NW_028252672.1, on the reverse strand, counting down.
AGAGAGATCATCTTGAGAGACAGCACACTGTCAAGTGGCACCTAAAGGAAATCAAGGAAGCCCGAATTGCAAGTCAACAAACTGTATCCGTTGATGTTTCATCTGATGATGACGAGGAGGAAGAAGTGTCAAACATTTCTTCACTGACACCCAGTACTGTCAGCAGCACACCCCCTGCAAGGTATATGAGCTACACTAAGAGTGTGGGAGATAGTGAGACACCAATGCGAAAAAGTTCATCATCACCGAGCGTAACTGGGCCGAAGAAGTCATCATCATCATCATCCCGTAAAATGGTCCAGCCCACCATTAGAAGCATGTTGTTTTCAGATGCGCCATTTGAACGCAACCACCCAATGACGCGTCTGTATAACACTAAGCTGGCTAAAATGCTAGCGCTAGACCTTCTCCCTTTTTCTTTTGTGGAAGGGGTTGGTTTTCTTGAATTAGTGGCAATGCTCTGCCCTAAATGGAAGGTTCCTAGCTGGTTCCATTTTGCCAGAGTTGCGGTTCCAACACTACATGAAGATGTGCTGGAGGTGATTGGGGCAGCTTTGCAGAAGTGTGCTGTTCACACTATACATCTGACAACAGACATGTGGACCAGTTGCCAAGGCGTTTATTACATGTGCATCACTGCACACTGGGTCTCTTTTTCAGGGGTTACAGCAAAGCTAAGGATAAGTGTTGACCCGGACAAAGTTTTTAAAGCTGCTCGGAAACATGCAACACTAGCCATGTTTGGCATGGAGAAAAGTCATACAGGAGAAAACATTTTGCAGGAGTTTAACACAAAGGTCTTTCAATGGCTGTCCCCAATAAAACGCAAGATTGGTTATGTTTCCACAGATAATGGCGCCAATGTAGTTAAGGCCATGGATAAGTGTAACTATTTCAGAGTGCCGTGTTTGGCGCACTGTATAAACCTGGTTGTTAAAAAATTCTTGAGTAAGAAAGTCCAGTGTGCGAGTTACTGACCACCTGCCGAAGAATGTGCACACATTTCAACCATTCTTTTAAGGCCCGGAAGCATCTGAGGGGCCTGCTACATGAACATAAACTGCCAGTGAAAGCACTCATCCAGGAGGTGGCAACACGTTGGAACTCAACCTTCTACATGCTTGAGCGTCTGTTTGAGCAGTGTGCGGTAGTCGATCAGTATTTCTTTACACAGGGTGCAGCTATGAGGGACCTGAGGATACATGCGGAGCAATGGAGCTAGTTCAAAGCCTGACAGACATGCTTCGTCCTTTTGAGGTCTTCACGCGTGCAGTCAGCAGGGAGGACTGTAATTTGGGAAAAGCTATCCCATTGTTGCGCATGCTAGAGCACCAACTGAAGGTGGTGTCTTCTACGTTTCAAAAAGATGAAAAAAAGCAAGAAGCTTTTGATTTGGAGGAGAAATTATTAGAGCGCCTACTTTGCGATGAACGTATTCAAAATATCCACACAGAACAGCATTACATTTGTGCTACTATTCTGTATCCACTGTACAAAAAGGCACTGGCAGGCAGAGTATTCTTTCCTTTTGATGACGCAGAAGTTACAAAGTACAAACGTTGGCTAGCTGTGTCAGCCACTCTGTTTGAAAGAGAACGGCAGGAAATTGAAGGAAAAGGCAGTACATCAGCATCAGCAGGCCATCCGGAGTCAAAAGAATCCTTTTCTGCATCTGTGGCTGTGGCAGAAGTGAGTGATTTTCCCTCTCAGCTGTTAAAGACACCAGCAACCGGATCATCTGCACCAGACACAACAGTAACATTGTGTGAAGAAGAGGATTGGCTAACTCAGCTTGGGTTTGCTTCTCAAAAGGTCGCAGCAAAAAGTAAGCAAAGTGGAGGAACCGTGGAGAACCTTGAGTCGATGGTGCAGGACTATCTGAATGACTCAACAGAGGTCTATGTTCATGATGACCCATTGGCGTATTGGCATGGGAAAAAAGAATTGTGGCCAGAGATCTCCAACCTGGCTATAAATTACTTGTCTTGCCCACTCGCAAGCGTGTCTTCTGAACGTGTTTTCAGTGCTGCTGGTGGAATTGTAACTTGCTAAAGGACCCGCCTCTCGCCCAAAAATGTGGAGAGGTTAACAATGATCATGATGAATCAGCACCTCATACCACCAGATTACAAAATACGAGAATACACGCTGGAAGTCGACGAGGAGGACACCAACTTAGATGAGGGAAGTTCTTCTCTGTTAGGTGACCTACTCCCGCCTGAATTCGCAGAGTATGAGGACAAACTCTTCTTCCCTGACACCGAGCCCTGAAAATGAGCCAATGAATCAATAACTTTCTTTTTCGTCCTTATTCACTTTTATTCCTGTGTGTCTGTCTTTCTTTGTTTTGCAAAATCTATATAAAAAAAACTTTAATCACCTAAGCCAGAAAGAAGCCCATCAGCAGAACTGTCTTCACTTATTTGCTTATTGATTTGAAGGTGCCGCAGTCTGCATTACTCAGGTTCACAAGATCACAAGAACATGCTCCTCTATCCTTCTCCTCCAGACTCCTATTTCCCTCAAAGCAGATGGCTGGATTACGCCCAATGAAGAAAGACTCTGCACTTGTGGGGGTGTTCTACTTCTTTGCGGTGTGTTGACGGGTCTGGGGCCATTGCTGGGAAGGTCTAATACCGGATAAAAGTGGTTTGGAGAAAATAGGAGCAGAAAAAGATTTTGCGCTTTTGATCACTTGCCTGTCTTTGGAGTGCTGTTTGGCTGGCTTTTAGGTTGTTGTGGGTGGGTTTTGGGGTCTGGGAGCACTGCTTGCATAGTCTAATGTGGATTGCATTTGTTTTTCAGGAAATCCATGGTGGAAAAGGGTAGTTAGGGCCTAGCTGCACAGCGCGTTTGGACAGAATTCTAGGTAGTAGGCCCATTTTTGCTTTTTGCGAGTTTGGGGGTGTTCTGCTTTTTTGCGGGTGGCTTCAGGGGTCTGGGGCCATTGCTGGGAATGTCTAATACCGGATCAAAGTGGTATGGACAAAATCGGAGGTGAATTTTTTTTTGCGTTTTTGCTGACTTGCTTGTATTTGAGGTGCGGTTTGGGGGGGTTCTGGGTATTTGTGGGTGGGTTTTGGGGTCTGGGAGCACTGCTGGGTATGGATACTTTTGATTGCAAGAGGTTTGAAGCAAATCCATGGTGGCAAAGGGGAGTTAGGGCCTAGCTGCAGAGTGCGCGCGGAGTGATTTTGGAAATTTGCCTGGTTTGGCGGGTCTGGGGCCATTACTGGGAAGGTCTAATACCGGATAAAAGTGGTTTGGACAAAATCGGAGGCAACATTTTTTTCGCGTTTTTGCTGACTTGCTTGTCTTTGAGGTGCTGTTTGGGGGGGTTCCGGTGTTTGTGGGTGGGTTTTAGGGTCTGGGAGCACTGCTGGCACAGTCTAATGTTGATTGCATTTGTTTTTCAGGACATCCATGGTGGAAAAGTGGAGTTATGACCTAGCTGCACAGCGCGTTTGGACAGAATTGTAAGAAGGCCGAAAAATATTGTATGAGATTTTCCATTTGTGCTTTTTGCCTGTTTGGGGGTGTTGTGCTTTTTTGCTGGTGGGTTGGCGGGTCTTGGGGCATTGCTGGGAAGGTCTAATACAGGATAAAAGTGGTGTGGAGAAAATCCATGAGGAAAAAGTTTTTGCATTTTCTGACATTTCCCTCACTTTACGTTTTCGGGGGCCTGTTTGGGGGGCTTCCTGGTGTTTGTGGGTGGGTTTTGGGGTATTGGAGCAACGCTGGGTATGGATACTTTTGATTGCAAGTGGTTTGAAATAAATCCATGGTGGCAAAGGGGAGTTAAGGCCTAGCTGAAGAGCGCGCGCGGAGTGATGTTGGAAATTTGCCTGAAAATTACTAAGTCCCCATTTTTGTAGTTTTGCTTTTTGGCTGTTTGGGAGTCTTCTACTTGTTTCCGCCTGGGTTGGCGGGTCTGGGGCCATTGCTGGGAAGGTCTAATACCGGATAAAAGTGGTTTGGACAAAATCGGAAGCACATTTTTTTGCGTTGTTGCTGACTTTCTTGTCTTTGAGGTGCTGTTTGGGGGGGTTCCAGGTGTTTGTGGGTGGGTTTTGGGGTCTGGGAGCACTGCTGGCACAGTCTAATGTTGATTGCATTTGTTTTTCAGGACATCCATGGTGGAAAAGTGGAGTTATGAAGTAGCTGCACAGCGCGTTTGGACAGAATTGAAAGAAGGCCGAAAAATATTGTAAGTATGAGATTTTCCATTTTTGCTTTTTGCCTATATGGGGGTGTTCTGCTTTTTTGTGGGTGGGTTGGCAGGTCTTGGGGCATTGCTGGGAATGTATAATACCGGATAAAAGTGCTTTGGAGAAAATCCATGCTGAAAAACGTTTTGGCACATTAATTTAGGGCTCGTTAGGGTTAGTACTAGCAGCAGGATTGCATGTGTTTCGGGGTGTTCTAGATTTTTGCAACTGAGTTCTGGGGTCTTAGAGCACTCGTGAGAATGTGTAATTTTGGTTGCAAGTGGTTTGAAGAAAATCCATGGTGGGAAAGGGGGGATTTGGCCTAGTTAAAGAAAGCGTTTGCCAAATTCTAAACTTAGGGCTCGTTAGGGTTAGCAGTATTGTATTGCATGTGTTTGGGCGGGGGGCTGTTTGTGGGGGGTTTGCGAGTCTTAGAGCGATGCTGGGTATGAATACTTTTGCTTGCTTGCAAGTAGTTTGAATACAATCCACGGTGGGTAAGGGGGATTTGGGCCTACTTTACTTTCAAAGTACGTTTTGTCACCATTTTCTACTAGGCCTCGTTTTTTGAGATCTGATTGGGGGTCTTCTACATTTTAGCAACTGGGTTTAGTAAGGGTCTGGGAGCACTGCTGGGAAGGTCTTACTTTGTTCTAAAACACAGTTTACAGTACACCTAGCTTGAGGGGAAAGATCCGCAAAATTAATTCGCCCATACCTATTTATCCTTCAAAAGGAGACTCAGACAGAGTATGCACTTTCAAAAATATTGTACTGTCTATTAGGAAACTCAAAGTGTGACTGTTTGCACTACACACGTACATACCTTATATTTATTTGTCAGTGGTGTTCTAATATCACTTCCTGTTTTTCCATCAATAATTACAGGCCGGGTTTCAGCCTGTGCAATGGGAAAAAGATGAAGTCAGGCTTTACATGAGCGAGCCGCAATTCAGCATCCGCCTGGCAGGCAGTGGACAGGGTGTCTTCTGGTCACCAACATTGATGGACAGAGCGTCAGATGGAATGGAGGAGTCCCGCTAATAAGAGGAATGGTTGGATGCATCTTACAACTTCCCAAATTCAACAGGACAACTACAACAACATACAGATACAGTATCCGTTCTTTTCTAATTATCTTTTAAGTAATGTTATTGCTGTGAACTTCTATGAGTGTGACTCTGCATTTCTTTGATCTCTGCTTCTAAATTCATCCCTACAGCCATTGCATAGGTTTTACTTCTGCTATTTTTCAAACCTAATTTAATGTACGAAGTGTTTCTCTGAGTGCAGCGATAGGCAAGTGAAAACGCATAATTATTACTGCAGCCCTGTACTGTTGCATTCTTTTATTCACGGTTGTCGAAAGTACTACTTACTTTTCAGTAACCATGCATGCAGTAGTGCATGCACTTCCTTTATGTCACTTAAAAGATTTATTGTTAGCTTTGTACCCAAAGATTTGTTTATCTTCAATTATTGTTTGTCCATGCTGTGCTTTATTTTTCTTCTCTCAACAAAACTTTCCCAAAAACCGCCATTCCCATCCATTTTCCAAACCCTAACCCTCTTCCCCCAGGCTGTGTGGTTTTGATTGATGTGTGACTAAATGACAGCAATAATTCCACACACTTGCTGGGGAGGATAAGGTCATAGCAACAGGCTGGTGAAGGAATCCGAAGATATATTCTATTCTTACTCAGCTTGACACTGAGTCACTATTGGCAAATGAAAGCAGATTTTCATGTGTGCCATCAACTTGATTGGTCATCAAGAACATCCTCCTCCTAGACGTGGCAAATTATTACGCTGCTGTGTCCTTCACCTTCAATACTATTTCTTGTAGTAGTAGCCAATGTCAAAGAAAGTCAACGCAAGTACTAGTTATACTTTCAATACTTTACCATTTGTTAGGCTACATTGTGGCACTGTTCTAGTGTACTGTCACCTGCTATATTCTCTATCGTACCGTTCTAATGCTACGGTAAGGACCAACAAGGTTTCATTTTCTTTTTTTTTCAGATGCTGTAACTGCCACTGTGTAACACCACAAGTACCACCGCCATGATGACATTTCATCCGCCCAGGATTGCCAACCTTAATCGCCATTTCGCATGCAGCCAGCCCTGTGCCTAGCCCTATTTCCAAACACAAATTACAGGTAAGATAAGCGTTTGGAGGGAGGTAGTATAATGGAGTATTAGGAGAGACGAGAGACTGACGGTCCTAGGACTATTGAATTCACGTACTCTGTGAGAGGCACTTAGTTTTGAAAACATTTGGGCCATTAGTACTTACACAACTTGAATCAAGATGCCACTTAAGTTTCAGGACTGTTAAACCCCCACCCACCTGCCTCAAAAGCAGTAAAAAACACGTATGCTAAGATAAAGTTTAAAGTATATATATATATCCCTAACTTCTTTTCCTTGCCTTTCCTACACTGGGACGGACGCGCGGGTGCGGTGTTACATGCTCTTCAAAGTAACACTTAGTTCATCCAGTGACCGTCTACTCCTTCTAGATACACATATGCTATCTAAGAGTCAGATAGTACCATGATCCAGGCATCCATCCATTCAAACTATATGTCAATCATTCTTCTTCATGTCTCTCATCTGGACAAACCTTACGTTTTCTCACGGGGAGCACACTATGCAGTCTGCAATCTCAATAAGTAAGGAATATAAGAGCTTACCACTACCCGCCACTACCGTGGCATCCCGCACAGCAGTTTAGTCCGACACTTGCACCGCCTCCTCCCCTGAAGTCTCCTCCTCCACCTCTGCGCTGGGCCCAGCAACAGATGTTCCACCTACAAAGTACATTTAAGAATGTTAGATCTCATAAACATACAACACTCACTAGTATTTTGTCTAGGAATGAAGAAATGTGAATACAGAAACCAATCTAATAATTTGTGACTGTCTACTCTAAAGTAAAATTGTCCCTTTTTCCAGGGAAGGGTGTTGTCTTGCTGCACTTTTTGGCACAACTGATGAATGCTTGCTTTTCAACACGCACCATTTTTCTCATAACAGACAGAAGCTTCACTTCTAAGAACAAATCATCATCACTAGGACGGACTGACCAACAATTCAGCACCAAAAAGAAAAATTAAAGTTCAAACCAGGTGAGGCTCGGCTCGCCCACAATAAATGTGTGAAATAAATCATCACTAAGCACTTTTCCATTTTTAATCAACCGTTTATTTTTTATGACAAGCTTGATTTTAATAAATATTTTTACTTTTAATAAAGCTTTAAAACTTAAATAAACTCTGTGGTTTTTGGTCAAGAGTGAATGAGCAAAAGGTTTTGCAATTTGCAAGCATGAGTCCGTGTCTCTGACACTTCTGGACTCTGACTCCGTACTCTTGTCCTGCGTTGGATAATCATCATTGGGGATCAATCATGGATGAATTTGGGGGCTAAATGACTCTGCCACACTATCTAGTCAGTAAGGAGATTGGGGGTTCTTCAAAGTCTGATATCACTGAGGTATGTGGAAAGTCTACCTGCGCCTATTATAATTGATAAACAATGCACTATTTAGTGTCCATAGTTCTGTTTGTGCAGATTTGTCCCTGCAACAGTAGTAGTATGGATTGTCCTCCTATCCAACTCAAAAGTAAAGTAGTATCTTATTCTTTCTTGGTGGTCATTCACATTTTATTGTGGGGAATTGTCAAAGCATAAACATTTAGAAGACTTGAAAAGACATTATGGACAATCCCAGAGGACTGCACTCAGTGCATAGAGCTATTGCTGACTAGAATGGGAGTTTCGGTTAACACCTTTTGCCAACTGTGCAATCTTAGTTAGCTACACAGACAGACTAATAAGAATAATCTAGTAATACCACAGGGAGTCATAGTAGAGGCAGGATAAGAATTTAGATACAGTCTACAAGAAGATCAAAGACGATTTAGAAAAAATCGAATGAGGAAGGCTAGGAAAAAATAGGTACTCTATATTAAAATGAAAACTTACTGGGGCCAGCATAGGAGCCCTCGCCTGACCGATCCTGGCCTGCATCCAGTTCAACAGCAGTCTCCTCCTCTGTCCTCTTGCCCCTGGGGGGAGCTGATGTACAACAATCAAAGAAAGAAAGACCCGAAAACATGGATGATTGTTGTCAACTAAATCAAACATTTCAAAAGAACAATAACAAAATATTTTGTCGAAATAGCAAATAGACAACTATTCCACGGGATATATTGACCTATCTCATGTGGTCTACTACGATATTAGTATTGCTTGATTTGCGGACCGTCAACTTGGAAAGTTATGTAACTCACTAAACAAACTACTAAAAAGGTTCGCCTAGGACTGGCAGGCAGCAGTCCGCAGCACGCGAAGTGACAGACAAACTCCATTGTGATTGCAGATCAGCGACAACACTAAAAAGTTTCCTACTACATTAACCAGTCATTAAAATACTCAAACTATCAATCCACCACCACTATTTCTTCTTATTGCCAGGTGTACAAAGGAAGGACTGGACTTGAGTTTGTAGGGGCAGATTTACAAGCCCCTTGCGGCTCTTTTGCTCCATTGTTGCGTGACTTTTGTGATGCAGCGGCAGAACAAAAGAGGCGCCATGGTGCGGCGTATATTAACAACGTGACGCATATTAGCAACGCTACTGAGAAGGAGAGCAGT